>NC_140169.1:118642656-118737656 GCF_963971535.1 Notolepis coatsorum | reverse complement strand
AACCTTCACGGTCCCCGAGAGGAGGTTCGACGATGCCCCCCTCTCATGGCTATCTGCTAACCATGGTGGACAGGACTTGCTGGCCCAAGGCTGTTCCACTCTCCTCGACAGCATCTTCCAACGTGGCCCATGCGTTCATCAGCATGTGGGTTGTGCACTTTGGGAACCTGTCCGACCTCTCCTCCGACCGTGGCTAGCAGTTTACCTCGGAGCTCTGGAACACGGTTTCTGGGGGTCTGGGGGTTAAGCTGCATCGTACTACCGCTTATCACCCCCAAGCTAATGGGTTGTGCAAGTGCTACCATCGCTCCATGAAGGAGGCACTGCGTGCTGGCTTGACGGATGGCAACTGGATGGATAAGCTGCTGTGGGTCATGCTCGGCCTTAGGTGTGCCCCCAAGGTGGCTCTGCAGTCCTCGTCCGCTGAGCTTATGTACGGCCAAGCCTTGTGGGTCCCAGGGGATTTCATTCCGGATGTGACGACCCCCTGGTCTGCGGTCATGCAACACTCCTTCCTGCTGGAGGCCGCAGTGGCGTTCACGCCCGTCCCTACGTCGCAACATGGCGCTCCTGTTTCCCGGGTCCCTCGCATCCTGCACTTGGTGGATTTCATTTTTGTTCGCGTCCCTTTTACGATGATATGGGTAGTAGGCCTGAGATTGTCCCTGTTAATAGGATTAAGCCCGCTCACGTGGATGTTTCCCAGCCATTGGAGTTGGCTCAGCTCCCACGCCGGGGCCGCCCTCCTCTTCCCTGAACCCCGCCCCTTGCTGGGGTGCCCTTGGCACAATTGATGTTTGTGCCCCCCCCCCCCGCTCCTCGGCTCCTGTTTTCCACACTCGCAGTGACTGGGTCATTGCCCCTCCCCGCCGAGGGGATTTTGACTATGGGTGAATTCTGGGGGGGGCTTGTGTGGTGGATCAACATAATTCACCCATGGAACTATGTGTTGGGGATAAGGGGTCCGCACGGACAATTGAGTTTGTTACCTTCCTGTCTGCAAAAGAGTTCCTGTTTTGCTAGTTAGTAAACAGAGTTGTACGTTAGCTTTCATGTTGAATAAACGTTTGGCATTGTCTTTCGACACCCTGCCTCAGACTCCCATTCTTTGGTGCTACAAATCAAATTACTTTGGGTATGCAATCGTCCCATTTTTGTGGTTAAATGCCAAACATATTTTTGTTGTACTGTACTTGTGCTGTATGATGACAATACATTTGAATCACATTTTTATCAGTCGCAAATCGCTTCCATGCTACTTGTTGAATAGGGGGGTCAGCACTGCACACATGCAATGCTCAGCCTCTCACAGTTTTGCATGCAGTTATTTGCCTTATAAGAAGCTTGCAGGGCATGTCTGTATGCAAATTCAGATGTATGAGAACACACTTCCAGTTGAAGAATGAGTGACGTAAGGCGGCTGGGTGGCGCAGCGGACTAAGCGTTTGTCACCAACGCGAGAGACACTGGTATCAAATCCGGCTGTCAGCGTTGCCTCCGGCTTGGCCGACCATCATACTGGCTCAATTGGCAGAGTCAGCGGGAGGGAAGCCGGTGGGGTGGTATTCTGGTAGTTGTAAACAGCGACTCCTACAGGTCGGTCAGGGCGCCTGCACAGCGAGGGAGGGAGATGATGAGGGTAGTGTGACCTCCTACACGTTACACCTCACCAATGAGAGTCCGCGCTGGCAGGTGAAAAGATGCTGCTGGCTGTCTCCTATGTCTCGGAGGAAGCATCTGATAGACTTCAGGGCTCCCTAGACCGACCAGTGTCTGCCTTACACCCGGAAACACCGTTCGACTTATAGATCTTCGTCGTAGAAACGATAGCCCCGCCCCTCTTCTGGTTGTCAGGGCGACGCGCTGTCATGACAACCGCGTTGAACCTTTACACACACTTCAAAACGTCTCATTCACTGTTGCATTAAAGAGGTCACCCCTCTCCCTCGCTCTGTTATCTTTGTTCTTACAAGGAATTCATAACATTCTCTCGCTGGCAGTGTGCCTCACAACAATCACCCTGCTCTACTGAACCACCGTCTCCTGCTTCTACCGTCCGCATGCACTTCGACCTCTCCGTTTTAGCTGTGGTCACCTCCCCCCCAATCTATACATCACATACATTGAACACCCCAAATCCTTCATTCCCCCCTTTGATTCTTAATCAACCTTCAGAATCAACAGACTACTTGGTTTTTCAATTAATTATACACAAAAATAGACTCATAACAATTAGGGCCCCGCCGTCTGCTGTTTTTCCTTTTGTTTTCCCCATTACCCGCATCACACCCAAACCAGAAAGGATAAACAACGGTCATGGAGGAGAGAGAGAGAGAGAGACAGAGAAAAACACAGATTGCAACTTTTCAGACGACACACCTAAAACCCTTCGGCCCCCATATTAGGTACCCCACGTCCAAATCAGAGCGCTCCCTTCCCTCTTACAGTACACCTCCCATCTTGGGCCGGTCCCGTCTTCTAGGGCAAGGGCCCCTTTCAGTGACGGCTCCTTTCTTGAGCTGGTCCCCCTCCCAGGGCGCGGTCCCCTAGGCAAAAATGTCTCCCCTGGTCTGCTACTGCTCAGTGTCTCTGGCTGTCCTCTCCACATCTGCTCCTCCACCGCCGCCGTGTTCCTCTCTCTCGCCGTGCATGATCTGTGTCCCAGGCGGTGCCTGGCCCCTGCGGCTTCCTCCTCCTCCAGTCTGTCTCCTGATCGTCTCCACCGCTGTCGGTGTCTCCCCCCTTTGAAAGCAGAAACACAACACCGGCAGTCGTCTGTACATTCGACTTCCCTTGTTTTGTTATTAGTCTACCACCTTCTCCACACCTATTATCTATCTTACAGGGCGGTTCCCTGTTTGTTGTCTTCCGGCGTGACACTTGCAGTTTCCGATACCCACTCCGCGCAACTCTTCATCCCAGTTTGACCCCCAGCGCGCGCCAGTTCTTCTGGTGACGTGTCTTCTGAAGACCCTGCCTATCTATTAGGTGTGAGAAGGCCCCACTGGAATTCAAACTCTCTCTTTATTCCATAATTAACCCATTCAAATAACTGCACCATCTTTCTGTGCAATTCTTATTTAATCCATTGTATAATTAAACTCTATATCTAATATTATTATTATAATAATAATCCACTCTCTGTGCTCAGTGGATTCACTATTGAATCACTCCCCCACTCCGCCCCTAGATGGTAGTACAGGCCTATATCTAAATATTCCCCTATGGGTAATGAAAACTCCCCAGCACTACCCCCTCTCCGCCACGAGGTGGCGACCTACTCCTCCTCTATGGTGGTTTAGTTAACGTGTCACTTCCTGGTTCTTTATCTGTTGTTAACTCCTCGTGGCTCCTTTGCGGCCATCTTGACTCGGTGCAAATGGCTACTCTCTCAACAAACGAACGCTGCCCTTCCTTCCGAGGCCTAAAAAACACTGCTGTTTTCCTCCATATCAGGGGACGCTTCTCCCGGACTAAACTCTTGCTTATCGGACATAATACACAGTTTAAGGTAAACACCCGATCGACTTTCCTCCCGCTACGACAAATTCCGGCCGTCTTGAGACCACAGCGACCAGTTTAAGGTGGGCCGTCTCAGGCGACAGTCTTGTCATAACAATCCCGCCATAACAGATTTCAGTCTAGTTCAGCACCCCCCCCCCTCCTCATCTCTCTCATTATGGCTCCTTCTGCCCTATTTTGCTTTCTTTCGTCATCTATGACTGTTTTGGTTCCCTTTCAGATAACACCTTCGATTTTCAAAACAAAACTGTGCCGCTCTGCTGTTATTCAAACACACTATTACAGCTGGCATTCTCTGTGTCAAACTAATTACGTTTACGGATACACTATTGTTCGTTTTCTTATTGGCTTGTGAAGTTGTTGAGACTCACTTTATCTTTTCACCGTCAGTTGTTCTGGTCAATGGCGCTGTTTATCTCTCCCCGTTATGGGGCTCGCTCGCTGGGTCCATGGCGCTGGCCTTGCTTGCTCGCTGGCTTGGCTCGCGTCCCCGGCTACCCCTTCACGCCTCGGCACTGCACACAGTCTCTTCCTTTCAAGCAACTTCAAAGCAAGCAATAATCCGGGTCACGGCACCAACTGTAAGATCCTGATCAAACTGGCCAGTATCACGTCTTCATCTGTTTTGGCTCTCCATCCAATTCCTCTGCGTTGTGTCATTTTAATGGTCCTGACGTCTCTCCGACACTGGCTGATAAGATCCTTATCTCCCCCGTTAGTGCAATCCATAAACCATACTAATTCTCCACCTCCGTAAGAATTCGACACTTTGACACCGTGAAATACCTTATGAGGAAAAGCGTTGTTTTATTGCTATAAACAGAACCGCATAATCAGATGTTATCAGATGTTATCAAATTGTATCGTCCTTGAAGAGTCTATTCTAATGATCTTTCGGTGTGTTCGTCTATCGTCCTTTTGTTATTCAGTCCAATAGTGTTCAGGCCTGGTCTTTAGCCTAACCCTCCTCGCGTTAGCCGAAGCTAGTGATGATGTGGCATTCTTCCTCCCCCCCCCCCCCCTCTCAATGAGAGGAGAGAGTGTCTTCTGTGTGATCTCAGTCCTACTCGCTCTTGGTCAGATTCTAGTCTGCCTTACACACGGAAACACCGTTCGACTTATAGATCTTCGTCGTAGAAACGATAGCCCCGCCCCTCTTCTGGTTGTCAG
The DNA here is from genome assembly GCF_963971535.1 of Notolepis coatsorum. Taxonomy (NCBI): domain Eukaryota; kingdom Metazoa; phylum Chordata; class Actinopteri; order Aulopiformes; family Paralepididae; genus Notolepis; species Notolepis coatsorum. The sequence continues at coordinate 118,732,964 of NC_140169.1, read as the reverse complement.
GGCGACGCGCTGTCATGACAACCGCGTTGAACCTTTACACACACTTCAAAACGTCTCATTCACTGTTGCATTAAAGAGGTCACCCCTCTCCCTCGCTCTGTTATCTTTGTTCTTACAAGGAATTCATAACATTCTCTCGCTGGCAGTGTGCCTCACAACAATCACCCTGCTCTACTGAACCACCGTCTCCTGCTTCCACCGTCCGCATGCACTTCGACCTCTCCGTTTTAGCTGTGGTCACCTCCCCCCCAATCTATACATCACATACATTGAAAAAGCACCCCAAATCCTTCAAAGGGGAGGGGGGAATTGGCATAACGACTAAAATTGGGGTGGGAGAAAAACACAGAAAAACAGGAGAAGAAAAAGTGGATAAAAAAAAATGAATGAGTGACGTACTTCATTCAAGGAGTTTGCAGCTGCGATCATTTTGGCAACTTAAGAGTACCTCTACACGGGTTGATGACTCCGGGGGGGACTGTCGTAGGTTTTCTGTTATGAACTTCCTACAAGGTTACGAGGAAACTTATGAGAATGTTAGTGAATGAAGTCCTCCAATGCCATACATAGGAATGCATCAGCCAATTTGGCATTTCCCTTCAATGTCACTGGCCGGGGTAGTGGGTTGACAATTTTTACTGGGAGCCACCCATAATTTCTCAGGATTGCTGCTCTTCTCCCTATGATAATCTTCCTAGGTCTTGAATGAGGGTTAATTCATTGACAACAACACTGCCAACTTAAATGAAAAGTGTTCTTCAGCCGTGCAAAAACAAAGTGCTCCTACTTCAGCCTCAGTGTTCCCACTTTGAACATCACTTCTCTTAAAGGCACATTATTTAGAGTGACAGAACACTAGACTAAAATACACATATATACAATTCTGGTACAATGGAAAGTGGAAGCATTATTAACCATGTTACATCAACACACATACACACACACATGCACACACACTACTGAGTTTTCAGATTTTAATAGAACCACCCGTAAACAAGATAGCTTATAAGAGTGCATTGTGAGACCCCATGAGAAAGATGAATAGCAAGACATGACTGTTAACAGACAACATCAATACCTACAGGTATGAATATGATATATATTTTATAGGCAAAATTGGCATTGAGGATCTAAAATGAGAAGTGCAAGCCAGTTCACCGTGAAAACTACAGTGCTCAGCAACATCCGTCAACTTCAGCAGAATTTTTTTCAGGGAATTACTGCCAACACAGTGGGAGCCAACCTGCTTTCACATCATATCAGGGAGTACATTTAGCTTTTAAAAAGCTTGTCTATGGCCCTTAGGATCAGAGTTCCACCACTTTTTATAGAGAAGAGTATTCATTATGCCACTGTTATCTCGTCTGTAATCGCACTCACGGCTGCAGCCAGAATGCTTCTTTAGTACAGACAGCATTCTGCACCAGCAAGCTGGGGCAAGAGAGACAATGAAAATTGGGCATTTGAAGAAAAATGGCCTGTGTGAATTTACCTTATTAACTCATTGACCACCGGGCATTAGACGGGCCCCGTTCTAGCACTGCCACGCTTTAAAAGATAGGAGTGCGTCACCTTGTTTGTAGAGATTTAACTATATTCTATATTATAGCTCATCACCTATCTATCGTTCAATATGTGAAAAATAATAATGTTTCCATCCATACTTTCCCGTGTTATATACGTCAATTCTACTATAAATATAAACGTTGCCGTGTCACGCTATTATTCCCAAATCAAATCTATATCATAGGTATTATGTTCCATCATGAACGCATGAAAGGGGGGGGGGGGGGGTCGTTTCTGATTATTTGATTGCCAGTAACGGCATTCGTATTGAACACTAAAAACGCTTATCAGCCCGATCGGTATAAAAGCATTGCACGATCAAGCTAAAATGTACGTCAGATAGTCCTTACCTGTGATCGGGAGTATTCCAAAAATAATATTCCAATTGTTTGATCGCCATCTGGTACATCCGATGTACATTAGGTCCACGGCATAACCCACCACAACATATGGATCGGGATATTTGACGCGCTTAATGGAACCGGGAGAACTGCTCCATTCGCCCAACAAAGAAAAGTGAGCCCGGTGACATTTGACCGTTGCACAGGCCAATATACAAGGTTTCAAAGGGTGCTCAATACCGCAGTCTAGCTGGATGCGGCCGGTATTGCACTTTGGCGATCGCAGACTCATTCCCTATGGTAACACAAAGGTCCCCGGATGAATAATGAATAAAAATATCGTGAAAAAAAAGGAAAAAACTATCAAATAACATATATATACGTGGTTGGCGTTCAACGGTTGTCGGCCAAACATGTATATAAATGTTGTTGGCGGGGATTAAGTTAACTGACTATCATCATTGCTATCAGGTCTCTACGCGACTAGTCATGTAGACATTAAGCTTTGCCAACCTCGTCTCTAGCCACATAAACATCATACTGTTATTGTCTAGTTATTTTGATCGACAAAATTATTATCTAATCCCTTTCTACTTTTCTGCCCATCAGTGCTCGATCCAGTAAAGCATAACCAATTTAGCAAAACATAAAATTAAATATTAGCTGAGCTATGGGTCCCATCGTGATCTTAACTCTTGTAAAAGGAGTCAGAACCCCCCCTCTAATACAGTATGCCTGGTGGGCAATCTAACATGCAGCTGGTTCCTCTCTGGTTAAGCTGTAAAAAAATATATTCCATTCCATCTATAAATAGTCATCGCTTGAGATGTCCCAACACAGTGAGCATCACACATTCGACATGAAAACAGTTTTCTTTCTCTCTGAATAAAACAAGAACCCTGAAGAGAAAAACACAAATTCGGAGATCACTCCACGGTCGTTCCCCTCACCGGTGAAGCCGTGCGAACCTCTTCGCCATCGCATTTCATCAGCGTCTTCATCAGCGTCTTCATCCATTGCAGGCCGTTTTACCAGACGATGCATCTCGGTCAAGGTCACAACTGCTTCTATCCACCTGCAGTGGGCGAGTGGTCTGACCCGCGCAGCCAGGCACATAGGGTTGCTGAGCATGTTCCAGGTGAGAGGGTTTAAGTTAAATCAGAGGCGGCTGCTGCTGGGAATTTGCGCTAACTTTTCCTCCTGACAGGTGGTGATTTAATTATTCAAACACTTGGCACACAATTTGGCTTTGCAATGGATGACTTTTTCATTATGAGCAACAAATCGCAGCCAGAAATGAAAAATAGATTTTCTGCGTTTTCTACCCCCTCTTTTCCCCTTTCCATTGTGCCTTTGTGTGCTGCATGCATGCATAAACATCTCTTATAATAGGCATTTGTCACAGCTGGCTTCTCTGTGACCTTCATGTTTGCGTGTTTCTGGAAATTCCAGAGGGGTTGTTTGAATGTTGTAGTAATGTTGACTTCTTTTTTTCCCCTCAAATTAACGATACCAAGCAGAGAGGAACTATTTTTTTTACGGATCTCTTCCAATTACACTATAGCGACGTGCTCATTAAAACACCTTTGCCGTGATAACAGCCTCCCTAAGTCACAAGTGATTCATGCAGCGTTGCAACATATCTGAGGTGCACAAATTGGCAATTAGGATACAAATGTTCTGAAGCTTTCTCCATGTGCAATTTCATGAACACAACATCTGAAGAGGAACCTTCTATCAAAGAAAGATGTGTAGATGACATTGAAGAGGTGTGTTATTTTCAAGCCCAGAACTAGCGGAATATATAGCCAAACTCTTGCCAAACTCAGCAGGATTGGCATTCTATAAATTACCTTATTATGGCCAAGTCGCACATCTATGGATCGGGCCAAATCTCGCCTTACCAATGGCAGAGTTCAATCTGGATTTAGTATCACCAGGTGTGATTCACAAACCGTGAATTAAATCTACTGTAAATACAGTTACTTTTTTATAATGTGGATTTCTCCGCCATTTTTCATCAGATTGCAATGCCGTATTTTGCTAGACTTGATTGATTGATTGAAAACTTTATTAACAGATTGCAGAATGGGTACAATAAAGTACAGCTCAATATTACAGACGTTCACAGAAAGGTAGAGAAACTAACTGCGTTCTGTTTTATGGCAATAACGTTCAGGTTTGTGGAAGATAATCCAGAAAAATAAGAGAAATAAAAAAAGTCATTCCAGAAGTCAGATGATTGACAGGGGCTGGCGTGAGCTGGGAAGTGTAGTTTCTTTGGTCGCGCCAAATCCTCTCGTCAATCCTCGCCTTTTTCCAACTAGATTTCTATAACAAATATTTCACTAATAAGACTTAAAACCATCGGTAAACAGACATAGTGCTGAAAATATACACTTTGACTGCTGTTTTGACAGGGTTAGGGTCTTTATTCTTGGCTACATTTGGGGAAAAAACGCAACATTAATTCATACATTCTGTAGAGATGGATTTATGGCGTCATTGTCGGTCCGGTACGGGACGTCTCGGGCTTAACACATTTGGGGCCATTCAATTTCTCCATCCAGCTATAGCACGGCCAGGTTTTCATTACATAGTTTCACTGTGCGTCACGTTGTTTGTAGAGCTAAATCTATATTTTATATTATAGCTATGGATACAATACCATGGTCATTTGACAGTAACTATCTTCCATTCAAGATGCAAAAAATAAATAAAAAATTCATGAATACGTTCACGCGTTATTCCGTGGTGAATATGAGTATAGTTTCGGAATGATCCGGGCTAATTTCTGGAAGGCTGGCTATAGGGCGCAACGTGAATGCTACAAAAACAATTGGCGTTTCGTCCCTGGACACGCTAGTATTTTAAAATCAAATGCATATGATAGGTATTATGTTTCATCATGAATGCATGGAAGGGGGAGGGGGTCGTTTCTGATTAATTAATTGCCAATAACGGCATTCGTTATTACCACAACACACACCGATCAGGGGGATGGGTATGAAAACCATGCACGATCAAGCTGAAATGTACGTCAGATTGTCCTTACCTGTGGTCGGTGGTATTCCAAAAATAATATTCCAATTATTTGATCGCCATCTGGTCCATACTATGCCAATCTGGTCCACGACATAACCCACCACAACATATGGATCGGGGGTCCCGAAAACGAAAACGCAAAGCTCCACTCAACTCTCTAGCGGTTCAAGAGCGCCATCTGGTGGCCGATCGGCAGATCGCCAACCGGATATTAACCTTTGAACCGGTAGTGCTCATCCATATGTGGTCCGGCCACTCGCTATCGTTAGAGAGACTCCGTCTTGATACAGTGAACATCGATCGGTGCAAATAACTCGACATATATACTATTATACAACCTGGAAATGGATCGGTCATTTCTACATCCCATAATAGAAAAGATTCTGTTCCACGCTCATCTGCCAGCGGCGCGAGGAAGCCACGGTAAGATTCAGCGTTATATTCTAACGTGTTCTTTACTAACTGCTCTGATGAACATATGACCCACTCTGGATGAATCATCTAACGCTGCCCACGTAATTATAAAGGATCCCCCGCCCATCCGGTCATCATCAGATGATACGTAGAAACTTCTAGAAGTACCTCCAGTTGAAATTTATTATCTGGCACAGATCGCTATCAAACTGTATTTCATCATGCATATAATGCATTTGGAGCTATAAATCAAGTTCTGGAGAAAGCTGCAGAAAACGATAAAAACATACTTATACTTTAGACCATATTTTAGTATGAATATGTGAATGAAAAAGTTTAACGTTGCTACACCCTGAACAATACATATAGGACATTGAATGGGCCATAATAATGGCAATTTAGCAATAGAATTTAAAAAGTTATAGCCCTGCAAAGAAGGGGAACTTCTCCATAGACAAATAGAGCTGGCGAGGGATGGTAAATTATGAATTTAACCCATGGCGATTAAAGTGTTAACCGTTGGCGCCCAATAAGGTATATATACGTGTATGGCCCCCGAAAGTGTTAAGAGGTTAAGATTGTATATTTAAAATGAGGCCTTCAGTGAAACACGATGCAATTGGTTTTGATAGCTTATCAGTGAGCTGGATGCAATCCTACCTGGAGGGGAGAGAACAGATGGTAGAGGTAAACGGTACTCTATCCCCCACCCCTCACAGTGAGCTGTGGTGTTCCACAAGGAAGCATACTAGGACCGCTACTCTTCCTAATTTATGCAAATGACATGTCGTCAGCCTGTGACTGCAACTTGTTCCTGTTTGCGGACGACTCAGCCCTGCTGGTCTCTGACAAGAACAAGTTGCAGGTTGAAAAAACCCTCAGCACGGAACTAGGCAAAATCTGCATATGGCTCGCTGATAACAAACTATCATTACACATGGGCAAAACAGAGTCCATTCTCTTCGGTTCAAATAACAAACTCAGCAAGACCGACGGCTTCTCAGTCACAGTGGGTGACAATATTGTCACAAGGAAAGACGAAATTACCTACCTGGGTTCCATCCTAGAGGCAAATCTTTCCTGTGACAAAATGGCATCCAATGTAATAAAAAAAAGTCAACCAACGAACTAGATTCTTGTACCGGATCTCCTCTCTGGTAAACAAGAATACCCTGAAGACTCTGGCAGGAGCACTCATTCAAGGGTACTATGACTATGCGTGCACTTCATGGTACCAAAGCACCTCAAAGGCGCTTAAAACAAAATTACAAACATCACAAAACAAACTGGTCAGACTACTACTTGACCTGAACCCCAGAACCCACCTCACCCCTGCCCACTTTGACAACCTAGGATGGCTTAGAGTAGACGACAGAGTACAGCAACTTGCAATGGGCCTGGTCTACAAGATACACTATACGACCGGGGTGCCCATGTACATGTCAAAATACTTCCCAAAGGTCAGTGAATACCACAACCACTACACCAGAGGAAGCTCAACAAATCATGTTAAACCCAGATTCGGCTCAAACAAGGGACTAAACACGTTTCGCAATTATGCCACAACAATGTGGAACGCCCTACCTAAAGCTGTAAAGGAATGTGAATCCCTGCCCACATTCAAAACCGCTCTTAAAGAGCACCTACGGGAGGCTGCAATTCGAAACTGGCCACCGTAAATGCCCAAAACCCCCACCACCTCCTAATAGACAGTCTCCTCCCCACCGCATGTATATATTCCCTCCCCGCCGTATGTATATTTCCCTCCCACCCACCCACCCCCTCCTAATGTACAGTCCCCTCCCCATCATATGTATATACTCTGTCAGGATCTAGGGGTAACAGTACTGTATATTTGAATACTGCTTATGTCACAAATGTATCAGTACTAAATACCTATATGTCCCTATGCCATAAATGTCATGTATGTTGTGTATGTCATAAATGTCTATATGCATTGAAAATGGGGGACCCTGATGGAAACAAGACAAACGTCTTTCTCAGGTCTGCATCCCCTTAACAATTGTATGTATTGAGCCGTACTGTATTGTACCCATTCTGCAATCTGTTAAATAAAGTTTTCATTTATTCATTCATTCAGGCTTTAATTTTTTGAGAAATAAAGAATGGCTCCATGCTTCCCCCCTAGTGGTCACAAAATAATGATTGCAGCTTTAATAGAATAGAATAGAATAGAATAGAAATACTTTTATTATCCTGAGGGAAATTTTACACTGCAAATCGCTCAACATTAAACATTTAGACAGAACAGGTCACGAATAAGAACAAAACAAATCAAATTGCCTAGCATAAGAATAGAATAAAATAGAATAAAAATGGAATAAAATATACAGTAAATAAATACAGTAAAAAATATATACTGAAGTCTACAGTAGGTGTAATATTGCACAGTGCTGTTTCAAAAGTAAGAGTCCAGGAAGATGGTAACTGTCACTCTGTGAGGCACAGTGATGCATTATTATAGTCTGATGGCTCTTGGAATGAAGGACTTCCTGTGCCGTACAGTGCTGCATTTAGGTAGTGTGAGCCTAGCACTGAACATGCGCCTCCTGTCAGCCAAGTCTGCAGTGAATAGTGGGTGGGAGGGGTTTTCCCTGATGGCCTGGAGCTTAGCAAGGCTCCTCCTCTCAGCCACCCTCACTAGGGAGGCCAGCTCCACCCCAACCACGCTACTGGCCTTCCTGACCAGCTTATCCAGCCTGTTTAACACAATTAATTAACCCCTTAGCCCCGAACGGTCCGGTACCGGTATGAGATTGATATCACGCCATAAATAGATGAATACAGAACATATTAATTAATGTTGTGTTTCTTTTTCAAATGTAGCCAAGAGTGTTATTAGCGAAATTATGAGTTGATAAATATCTTGGCACATCGAGGCAAAAACCTAATGAATTAGACGGAAATAAAGGGAGCTGGCATACGTGTGTAGTGTCTTTTGAAAGAAGAGACCCAGGGCTTTTGATGGGCTTTCGAATTTCATAAAATGACACTTCCCATCTCACCCTTTTTTACGTAATTTTTGGGATCATATCTCATATCATCGGTTGAAAAAACCTGAACGTTATTGCCATAAAATAGAATGTAGTTTGTTTTTTTACCTTTCTGTGAACATATAGCAAAAAACGTATTGTAATCTAATGAAAAATGGCAGAGCTTTTTACATTATAAAAAAGTAACTGAACTTATAGTACGTTTTTGCTGCCCTGTCAGGGGCGCCTGGTGGTACTAAATCCAGATTGAACTCTGCCATTGGAATGGGGAGATTTGGCCTGATCCATAGATTTGTGACTTGGCCATAATAAGGTAATGTATAGGCCTGATATTCCATATTCTATATTACATACATATTTCAAATTGCATGGGTCCAGATGGCAAAATTCTGTACTGTATCAACAAAAACCCCAGATGTAAATCATCTGCCCTTTATTCATTCGCTTAGATTTTTTGTGCACTTGATCTCAAGAAGGTGCTGAATGAGCTTTTTCACGTCTGGTCAATGTTAGCATGGTGTTATTCACTGTCAAAGATGAACAATTTAAGAAAAAAAAGGAAATTGGTATTCTCCTTTGGTTCATTACAATTTACAAGCCTAGTAACAGACACTATTTCTCCATAGATGATTCGTCCCTAGATACCAAGAACATGCAAATGGTCCTTGTAGAAGTGGAGCAATCTTGCATTTACTTAGGTATGTAGTTTTAGGCGAATTTTCTGAAAATATGGCAAGGGCTTCAGAGGTTAAAGCTTTCTGACACATTTATTTATTCCCGAAAGGAGGTCTGTTCTATTTGTCTTTTATCACTTTTTAACCAGAAAATGTACCTTCCTCTGAAGAATAACGCCATGGGTGTTTTTAAAGTCACCTTTACCATCACTCTTAAATCAATCTCTATGGAGTGGTTTCAGATTTAACATTTTGATGTTACTCTTGGTCTTTTCTCTTGGTCCTTTCTCTGGTTTCTGGCTTTAGGGGAGGGTTATTCATATTCACTAATATCCTGGTCCAGACCCTATGAATAGCATCTATGAATTATTAAATTGAGTGATACATTTAGATAAAATTGGACAGCTCTTGAAAATAAAAGTGAAATAATCAGAGACAGTTGTTACAAGAACTGAGGAGTAATGTCTTTTCATCATGTGTTTTTTATATTCATACGCTATTCTCTCATCTTTATATGATTTAGAAGGGAATTACTCAATAAAACAGAACTATATCGTCTTGAACAGTTCAGGTTTGATTTTTGAACGTGAGTCTCTCCGAAGGCTAGAACAAGACAGCCAAGATTCTCTTGATGATGTTGAATGATGATGATCAAGAATATCTGAAGTGCTCCATTCGCAGAGAACGTCAGGTACTTTATATTAATCTACGCATTTTTCTTTTTTTTTGCTTAGTTGTTAGCAATAATGTATTTAATCAAGAATGCATGTTAATGTTAAGTTAATACTTATAACAAACGTTCCAAAAATGAAAGTCAATCGGGTATTGTGTCTTTACAAAATCACAGATTGTGATATTCTTTCTGTGGTTTTTCATTTTAGGAGGGGATTCCTGACTGAACTGACAAAATAAAATTTTGTGAATTGTTGTTTAGTTGAATTTTTCCACTTAAAGGAGCATGTCAATATTTTGGGAAATTCACGTATTTGCCATCTTCTTGTCAGACGAGAAGATAGATATAATCAATGTCATCTCTGTCATCATCCAGAGACATCTGGTTGCATGTTTGCCTCACTTAGCACAATAACTGGAAGCAGGGGGAATCTGTTAGCTTAGCTATGTCAAATGTGGAGGAATATACATTCCAACGACTCCAAAAATTTCTTATTTTCATGTTGTATATTCTTGTGTATTTACCACATGTAATAACAAACTGAAAACGAGACCTAGTTTCATAGCAGTGGTTCCATCACAACTTCTGTCAACAACACGAAGGTGACTATAGCTGGGTCATTCCAGATTTTGGAGAACAATTAGGCATCAATACTTTTGAAAAATGTACCCTTTATTTGATAATTTTCTGTTATGTATTTCATAAAAACAGGTATTAAACCATCAAATAATTGGATTCGTCCAGCTCAGGCATCAACGGTACACTTTTTATGATACGTTTTATTTGTTGTGTGCTATGTTTGCCGCAACCCTGTTACAAATACTCAGGAAGCTGAAAAAAGTACATTTAAAAATATTTTCAATAAATCTAATTTCAGATAAGACTTCACTTATATTAATTTAAGCAACTTTGAAATTGATCTTGCCCAACTTTTCAATAGTCACATCTTTCTTTTTACTAAATTCAGTATTTAATTTAAAATATTTGTTCAAATACATTATGCATTTAATCATGCAAACTATTACATTTACAATAGGTTAAACCACTGTGAGCTGAGAAAACCATGTACGATTATTTGAATAAAAATGATATGGTAACAGCCTTCAAATTAGAGTAACAGGGTTGCGCTAAGTAACCGTTGAATGGATACATTACTTTTGATTGTAGATCATGACATATATCTATGTGACAAATACATACTCAGGACCACAGGAATGTTGTTTAATATTATTTTATATTGGGACTCAACAGGATGAGTAGGAATGATACAAAATAAACATGTCAACAAAACCACAAACTGGATCAGAATAGGCCAACAACCTGGCATTCTTGCTGCATTCCTCACCTGAATAAGCATATCAAAAATAGTAATGAACTGATCAATCTTTTAGAACGCTGATTTTATGTTCAGATTTCATTTTTCGTGGCTGGCCAGAGTATCCCATACCTCTCTTGCTATAGCCATGTGGCGCGAGGTAACGTTATCTGGGGGAGGAATGAGGGTCAGCATATCCTCTGAGGGATACCAGTGGAGATCATCCCTTAATGGCCAGAAAAAACGGTTTGCCCCCACTCTATGCATACATTTCACCTGGCAGTGGGTCTCATTCATCTCCTGGATGATCCCAGGGTAGATGGTGTGGTCGTACAGCAGGGCACACCATTTCCCCACAATGCCTGGACTGAGCCACTGCACTTCTTCACATACACGTGTGCTGTGTATGGGGTCTTCTGTCTGGTCATCTGTGGGATTAAAGCTGAAGCTCTTAGTTTTTTGGCAATCACACTCCAGATTCCCTGTTGCAGAACATATGCAGCTGACATCGCAGTAGAGCATTTTCCCAGGTGAAAGAGTGACCACCTGGTGGAGCCTCATAGTGGACGGTACGGCTGGAAGGTCAGCTGGCATTTCTTTCACTGCATTATCCACAGCTTGCTCCTGAATGTAAAACAATTTCACTTTTGATTGTTCCTTATTCAGAGCTTGGTATAGGGACAGTGCCGTGGGGATATCAACTCCTTGGGCGACAAGCCTGTCGGCCCCCCTCTTCAATGTGCCACCCACACTATCTGGGGCACCTTTTCCATGGCTGGCTTCAAAGTAGTTCCATGATCCTCTTGTCCCTTTTGAAGATTTCAGTACAAAACAGGTAAAAAATACCACGCTGCTTGTACTGTGTGCAGGGTCCGTCGCTAAGAAAATGGATGGTTTTCACATCTGGGAGTTTCTCTCTGATTTCCGTTAGGATGGGCTGCAGGTGTTGCCATATGGCAAGTGGTCCCTTCAGTCTGAATGCTGATACAGTGCAGAAGGAGGTAGGGGCAGATGCCTCCCCCACATAGTAAATCCCAGTGTGCAAAGTGGCCTGTTGGTGTGATGCACCAAAATGGACAGCCTGCACTTCAGTGCTGTACTTGCAGCTGTAGTTCGCAGAGAAGTCAATATGGACTGCACCTTCATTTGCAGGGAGGTTCAGCTTCCAGGCCCGTATTGCTGCCTGATGTTGTAGAGATGGCGCCTGAACTTCTGGAGCAAAATCTGAAAAGTTTCCACCAGCTCTTCTTGGGAGCATTCAAATTGTTTTTTTCAAAGTGACCTTTGAGGCTGCTCCAGGACCATTTTTGTGCTCTTTGTCCACAGTGGCCCACTGAAGGTAGGAGACACGATCGGTGGCTCTGTAGTGGCTTGTGAGTGTATTATTGTTGCTGCAGTTCTCACATTCCCCATACATACATTGCTTGCTTGTGGTGTCACACGTGATGGCTTGTGTAGGGCTCTCCAAATTGGATGTGTCAATGATGTGCATCTGGTGAAGCCTTGTGGCAATAAAGCCTAGATGTTCATGTTGTTTGCACATGCAGGTTTCACGATCTGCCAATGTTGGATGCACAATCCAGTAGGGGCGAAGCATGCAGAACAGTGAGTATGATAGATGGCGGTTGGTGTGCTCAGCCAGGAACTTCAAATGGAGGTTCTTCATTGAATCCATCAGAAACCTTTTCTTTTTTTCTTTTGTCAGCATTTGCTTTTTTCCAGTTGTGATCCTGCTGACATGGTCACGGGAAAAGAACAATCTCACCGTTGACCTCAGTGTAGCAGCTTTACCCTTGTGTTTCTTCCTCTGGTACTTGCAGATATTTTTATTTGACAGTTTTGTCCACCTCCTCCTTGAAAAACCATAAACCTCTTGTGCCAATCTCTGCAGCCTGTACTTCTTCAGGACTTTGTTGGTGACTATTCCTGCAATGACCTGTTTGTCACTCTCTCTCTTTGAATGTGCATACTTGTCACGTACTTCCTCAGCTACAGCTGTGTGGAACAACAGGGTTCTCCTTAGGGTTGTGCCCGAGATGTGCCGAATCAACTTGTTGACTTTGGATCTTGGAGATGGATTGTTCTTTTTCAAACGTTGGAGTCGCTTTCTGTATTTTGCTGCCCTCTGTTCAGCTTTCCTCAACGTATCCTGTACTTTCTGGAACTCCCTGTTTAACTTTTCTTTGGTAGCCCTCAATGTTCTTCTCGAAGCATCACGTTGCCTAAAAGAAAGATATTATAAACATAAATACATTGTCACATAATCATTTCACATGCATGGGCTTTTTCCCAATTGTAGTTTTGCACCAAACAAAGTAATTACCAGGATTAGATGGGCCTAATAATTACTGAGTACATATATCAAGTACATACAATGGTAAATGGTGCATTTACTGTATAGCACTTTTATCCAAAGCACTTTACAATGTTTTTCACTATGTCACTGTTCATTCTACAGATAACGTTAATTCACCTTTCTTTACTTAAATATATATATCCTCAATGACCTAAACTTATGTCCTGACCTTGAAGTCCCAGTTTGAGAGCTGACTGGGGATTCTGGCCTGACTGGAACGTCTGGACTGACTGGGGCATCAGGGCTGCCTGGAGGGGTGTTCAATCCTTCAAGTACACTTTTCCTGGCATCACTGCTCTTATGAGCCTCCTTCCATTTTTTTACGCTGGGCACACTGCTCTCTCATACTGCTGTCTTTTTGGCTTTTCTTCTTCCCTGTTTCTACATCTTTTCTCCACTTCTCTTTCTCTTTTTCTAAGTACTGCTGTCTCCTCTGTTCATCAGCATCATGCCTGGCACGGTAGCGCCTCTGCTTTTCAGCAGTGCTCAATGGTGTGGAAGAACTCTGTAGAAATAAATTACATTTAGAACAAAATGTCTATTAACCTTTGATAAAATAATGATTTGGGTAACACCTTACATTAAGTCTGCATTCACTACTATTAGGCACTAATAACTTAGTTGTTACTAGTACAGGTAAGTACAGTTAGTTACAGATGGAACAAGACATCTAATAATTACAAAGAAATGTGTTTAATTACACATGTTCATGTTCTACTTGTGTAAAGACATACTGCTGAACTGAAGGAGATGCAACCCTGTTACTGTAGTCCAACCCTGTTACTCTAATTATAGTAACAGGGTTGCAAATCAATGCTAATGTTAGCTTTTACCTCAGGAAAGGATGCTAGCTGAGGAATGTAAGTTACTTTCAATGTCAAGGTTAAACATAGTTATATGAATAAAGAAAGACAAATTTGAAATAAATGCGTCTTATTGTGATAATATGAGTAACAGGGTTGCGTTGGCTAGAGTGACACAGTCAATCAAGGCTGAAAAGATTAGAAAAATATAAAAAGTAGAAGAGAGGACTTACCTTTGGTCTAGCCATTTTGTTAGCAGATGGCTTGATGATGTCATTTCCTGTGTCATGTGACTCACTGTTTTAATTTTTGCTCTATCAGGTGAAATAGGTTTCGGTAACAGGGTTGCACACATGGTGTAGGACACAACTTCAGTTCATAATTACTATTATTTAAAATAATGTTGATGAATAAACAAATTGTTTTTATAATTACAAAAAACATATATCAACAATCTAATACCAAAAAAGTTAATTTAAACCATATATTTATATGTTATATTGGACATGCAAGTTGGTCATCAAGAAGGTGGGACAAGAGAAAAGTGCCATTTTAGGGGGTGTTCAAGAGGTATTTGGTATTTTAAATAATATTTTGGAACCACTTTTTCTACAACCATATTTACATTTTGTCTCAGGACAAGTACAATTTACATAACAAGTGCATGTTTTAGTATTTTGTGCATGGATAGTTTGGAATTTCATGGGTGGGACTGAAAATGTCCTCCAATTCTGGAATGTTCCAACAATTATGACTTTGTAAGAGAGGATAAGGAAGATTATTTCTGGACAGACCAAGATCCACAACCGTATCTATTTGAACAGGAATTTACAGAGGAGGAACTACAGGTTTTGGCAGCTGAGCAGGCAAGAAGGGGACCCACAATGTCTGGCATCAATGGTTGCCAAATACTTACTGTCAAATTACAGTAAAATCAAATACATTTACAGATTACAACCTTTATTTAATGGTTAATATTTTGATAAAAGTTAATTTACTGTATTTTTATGGCATTTACACTTAACCTGTTAAGTGCTTTTCTTTATCATAAATATATCAATAGAGACTGTATTAGATCCCCAATTATCATATCATGGGGTATCATTGGAAAGCCACACTCATTGGCTACAACCCTCTCCAAAAATGTTCGAGATCGCTAAATGATTGACGGAGCTAGAGCCCCCGGAGGTCGGGGGTGGTAATGTGTACTTTGGCGCACGCCTCACATATCGGCATGTAACTCGAGAACCGCTGAACGGATTTTGTCACCTACAAGGGCAATTGACAGACAACAAATACGGCATTAATTCTATCTATATATTGTATTAAAAGAAATGCACACCCAAGCCGCTAGAGGTCGCAAATTGGCGCGTCGCAAATCGTCCTCATGAGGGCCCACATGTGGGCCCCTTGGATCTTAACACTTTGATCGCCATGGTTAAATTCATAATTTACCATCCCTCGCCATCTCTATTTGTCTATGGAGAAGTTCCCCTTCTTTGCAGGGCTATAACTTTTTAAATTGTATTGCTAAATTGACATTATTATGGCCCATTCAATGTCCTATATCTATTGTTCAGGGTGTAGCAACGTTATACTTTTTCATTCACATATTCATACTAAAATACGGTCTAAAGTATAAGTATGTTTTTATCGTTTTCTGCAGCTTTCTCCAGAACGTGATTTATAGCTCCAAATGCATTATATTGATGATGAAATACAGTTTGATAGCAATCGGCGCACGATAAAAAATTTCAACTGGACGTGGTTCTAGAAGTTACTACGTATCATCTGATGTTGACCGGATGGGCGGGGGGTCGTTTATAATTCCGTGGGCAACGTTATATCATTCATCTAGTGTGGGTGATATAATCATCAGAGCAGTTAGTAAAGAACACGTTGGAAAATAACGCTGGATCTTACCGTATCTTCCTCGCGCCGTTGGGCGATGAGCGTGGAGCAGAGATATTCCTATTATGGGATGTATAAATACCCGATCCATCTCCAGGTTGTATAATAGTATATACGTCCAAATCATGTTGTTTGTCGAGTTATTTACACCGATCGGTGTTCACTGTGTCAAGATGGAGTCCTGCTAATGATAACGAGTGCCCGGACGAAATATGGGTGAGCACCACTTCATCCACATGACTTCCTGTTGGGCGATCTGCCGATCGGCCACCAGATGGCGCTCTTGAACCGTTAGAGAGTTGAGTGGAGCTCAGCAGTATATCTCAGGTCCCCGGAGGAGAAATATGATTTCGATCACAGATTTTTGAAATATTGATATCAAAGACGTGTTACGGCGTCTTCCGCAGAATGAGCATGGCGGGCAATGACGAGTTTTGGCGTTTCCGGCGATTAAAGTGTTAAGAGGTTTTGTTTTTTTTATAAATTTGTTTGTAGCCAAGAGTAAATACCATAACCCTATCAAAACAGTAGTCAAAGTGTATATTTTCATTTGTACCGATGTTTTATACGATTTACAGAAAATACGAATTTATCGTAAAAATGCTAATTATATCTCTTTTATCGTAAAACCACAAGGAAATTACTAAATCCAGATTCAACCCTGCCATTGGAAAGAGGAGCCTTTTCCCTATGTATGATTTGGCCATAATAAGGTCAAGGTCAAGTTCAAGGTCAAATATGAATTTATAATTAAAATCGATTATCATTTATTACTGTATCTACAAATCCTTCTGTTTAATCATCTTCCCTTTATTCATTTGCTTAGATTTTTTTACACTTGATCGAAATCTCTAGTGCTGAATGAGCTCAGTGAGCGAGCTCGGCTTGCTCACAATTGTAACATGGTGTTATTCACCGGTACAGATGCAAAAATAAATCATAATTTATATTCTCCCTTTTTTCATTACAATTTACTCAAGCCTAGTATCAGACACAATATTTCTGACACTGTAAATACATACCCCCAGGTCCCTAGATGTTCCTAGATACCAAGAACATGCAAATTGGCCTTGTAGAAGTGGAGCAACTTTCCATTTACTTAGGCATGTACCTTTAGGCGAGATTTCTGAAAATAGGGCTACAGTTTAACAGAGTAGAAAAAAACAAAAGTAATCTGTAAAATAATACAGTGAATTTTCCGTTAAAAAAACATAAATGTTTCATAGTGGCAGGCACTGTGTCCCACATAAAATAATGATTTGGTCAAAAACATGTTTTTATTCACTTAAACACGTGTGCATGGGTCTTACACATGCAGAATATGTGTCAGAATATATGTGTCTACAACATATAATGCATTTCTGGGTTTGGTATTTTGGAAAATGATTGTAAAAATTAGAATTTGAAATTTTGCATAAATATTATGTTACATCATATTGAAAAATTATCTAGCAATCACGTTGACAGAATGTCATATTATGACGGGAAAAACACATGTAGGTTGTGGTGACACTGAGTAATACCTATCCCATAGTTCTGAACATGATGAGTAATACCTATCCTGTTGTGAAGGATCAGATTAAACCGAATATATATATTTATTTATGGATATATATTTAATAGTATTTGTATATCGTTTGATATCCCCTGTATATTCCTTGTACAATATGCACTGAATATCCCTTTAGTCTACTAAACAGCCCATAATAGTTTCATTCTACCATTGGACGAGAACCTGGCGCCAGCAGCCATACCCCTAGGTTCAAGTTCAATCGTGCCGACCAACATGTCGTGGCAAGCCCGGTTCCGCGTAGGAATACGTCTGGCGAAATACGAATGGTACTATTTGTTCACAGCGCATATATATATGGCGCAAGTAAAGTAGAACTTTCTTTTAGTCCATTAGTTCTTTACCCTCCAACCTAGTAACAGACGCAAAGCCTCACCCACGACGCACGTGTGGTGCAGTAAGGCCTACTTGGCCTCAGAATAGGCATTGAGATATCGTGTGGATTAATAGTTGAATTGTCATAGTTTGGCACTATACTGTCGAGTTGGACGTATTTCTATTAAGCTAATAATAGTCTATTATGTAAGGTGCATCGTTCGGTTAGAGTTATAAAGTGAGCAGCACCCCCATCGTTCCTGACGTTATCTGGAGTCTTAACCAGGCTGGCCAGACCACTTGTGGTGCTTGCATCCGAGGAGCTCCGGGCCAGGACGAGTGGACCTGTACATTGGATTACTTTACCCGGACGACGGCGAGCCTTCCACGGCTTGGATTATCTACATGCTTTGGGTGCTTTGATTATTCCATGGATAACGGCCAACACTGCTGAGTGTTGGAACTACCCCCCGGAGAGGAGTCCAGGTGAGACGGCGCTCTACCCCGAGTGAGGTCGCCTCACGTCTCTTCATCTGTGGACCGGCAGCTACCGTCCACCAGAGGGTCCAGCTGTATTCATCTGCGGACCGAGGTTCTGTGGGCATCGTGTTCAGGACTCTGAATTCTCCCAAGAAATCGTCGGCCAGATGGGATACCGCCAGCGGCTCTTCTAATCCCCCCCTCCTACTGTTTTACAACCAGCGGGACCCCCCCCCCCCCCTTAGTGTATCCAGCTATAATCATTTAAGTACCATCGCTATAGTTCCCTAAAGAACCGGGTTGTATACTTACTCCCTGCGTAACCAGAGATTGGACATTCAATGTTGATTTACCTACGAATACTCATTTGCCATACAAGTGCATTTCAAATCATAAATGTCATCAAGTGAACGTTGTATATACCCTTTGCTATATAAAATATTCGATTTGTACATTTGTGTGGACTTCGTTTCATCAGGTGGGAAAGTGTTCATCATATCTATATCATGTATTGGATGGCCAGAAGTTAAAGTACAAGAGGTAGTGGTTTAATAATACCATACTTATCAATACAGTCAGGGAATTGTACCCCTCAGTTACAATTGGTCCTTCGAGCCGGAGGGTAACTAGTGTAATATTAATATAGTGTTATTAATATTGAAATGGCCTATGATGAACACTCCACGAAACGGTCCTCCTAACGTAGAACGCCCGCAGCGCAGACGACAGCCACCTCAGTACTTAGAGGATTACGCTGTCAGTCAACTACCTAGCCTTCGACAAATGGTAAACGCGGTAAAAGTAGAAAGTAAAATTATGTCTGACCTTAACGACCAGGTTTCCCCGACCACAGAGGCCCTAGTAGGTTCTAATGTAACTGACCAAGCGCACGGTGGGGACCAGGAGGGAGCTGACATGCCTTTACCCCCCGCCAATACCGAAGAAGTAGTCCCCGACCAGCCCCGGGAGGAAGACAACCCTACAGAGAGAGAACTCTGCACGGAAGAAGAGGAGGAGAGCGCCGAGGAAATAGAGCTCCAGGACTCCCCAACGAGTACACCCAGGAGCGGCTCACCCAGGAGCGGCTCACCTCCACAACCGCCTTCCCCCAGCGAAGCGGAGAGGATGCTACAACAGGCGTTCCTCGTCAGCCTGACAGCCTCTACCGAACGCGATCGACTTCAGGGTGAACGCGATCGACTTCAGGGCGAACGCGATCGACTCCAAGCACAGCAACGGAGCGAAGAAGAGCGCATACGCCTGGAGATGAGACGCCTTCAGACGGAAGAGAATATGGCAAGAGACCGGGCCGACGCCCAGCGCGCCGCTGCCGGTGCCCAAAGAGAAGCAGATCTCACCAAGCGCGAAGTCGAGCGCGACAAGTTACAAGCGCAGCTAATGGAGCAGCTGATCCTCAAGGCAACACCCTCTCCCTCCGCCGGGGGTTCAAGGAACTCGTCGAGACAACAGTCAAGGGCAGCGTCTCCTAACCGAGCAAGCGACCCTGAACTTGACCAACAGACCAAGCCTATACCCCCCGCAGACCCCCTTCCCAGACCGGTCCAAGCGAGACCCAGCTACAAGGAAGGAGCGGCATACACTGCGGAGAAGCTAAATAAACGACTACAGGATCTGGAAGACCTGATAGAGGAAGAAGAGGGAGAGGAGGAGAACCAAGCCCGACGACAGCACAGTACTCCACCGGACCAGGAGGTCCAGTACAGCCCAGGCTATACCCCCGCGGCGCTGCGCTACAGACCCCCGACTCTATTCACGGGTGAGCACGACGCACGACCAGCCCCGAGGAATAGCACCTGGACCAGCGGGCCATGGTACCCTGTCGGTACCAGCCCACAGAGAGGCGCAAGAGGAGACTCGCCTAGGAGGTCTCTCCCCCAACGCTCGCCGATGTATCAGCCATCCACGGCGTCATACATTGCCACGCCGTCGTTTCCAGACTTCACCTATGAGAATCGAGCACAGTACACGGAGCTCCGGATGTGCTTAGAGACAATGATGGTGGATGTCGCTGATGAACGCCACAAGTATGCAATATTACTGAAGCACCTGAAAGTACCGCGAGCGCACAATATAGCGCTAGCCTATGCCACCTCTACGACCCCATACACCGCGGCCCTAGCAGCGCTGGACCAGAGATATGGACGTATATGGGATTACGTAATCCAAGAGATAAGGCATATTGATCGCCTACCCCCAGCAACAGACAATCGCTCACTAGACGACCTGTCAATCAAAGTGCAGTCCCTGGTAGGGATGCTGGGAGCGCAACGGGAAAAGGGCATGCATGAGCTATACGCCAACTCTAACGTCGAGAGGATTTTGGAGAAGCTGCCACCCGCAAGACAAGAGCGTTTTAGGCGGCAGAGGGACTACCGGGATCCTAACGGCCCCGAACCATCCCTCCTTGATCTAGCCGACTTCCTGGCGAGAGAAGTCAGCAGCTTACGACTGGATACGTTCGGGCGGAGCACGCCAAGCTCCAGAGAGGGACCCAGGAGAATAAATGATGGAAGAAGATCGGTGACTGTCATGCACCAATCAGAGTCAGTACCGAGCAGTAAGAGCCACAGTACCCCCTCGAGAAAAGAGAAGTGGAAGATGGTGTGCCCCTACTGTGAGAAAGAACACTGGCTGTCACAATGTGACCTGTTCACAAAGATGAATGCAGAAGAAGTGAGTCAATGGATAAAGTCCAACAGGCGCTGTTACTGATGTGCGCGCAGTCACATGGCAGCCGAATGCCGCCTAAAGAAAAGGTGCAGTCGGTGCGACGGAGCCCATCTAGATATACTACACGACAGTAACAGAAGACGGCCTTCACCTGCACCATCGAGCGGCACCAAGGCAAGTGTCATGTACATTGACCCCGCCAGCAGCAGCGGCGCCCAAGTGCTCTTAAAGGTAGTCCGTGTGACATTGAGCTACCAAGATAAAGTCATGGACACTTACGCCGTCCTTGATGACGGGTCAGAGAAGACCCTTCTGCTCGCGTCCGCTGCGGCCCAGCTGGGACTGCGGGGGAGCGAGAACCAAATGACGATTCGGACAATAAGAAGAGATTTAAAGACGATAAAGGGCGAGAATGTCTCCTTCACTATCGCAGCAAACGGGCAGCCAGAGCGACGGTATAGGATTACAAATGCTTTCACCAGCCAAGAAATAGGACTATCACAGTACACCTACCCTATCGCCAAGTTGATGGATAAATATGTGCACCTGCGTCAACTACCTATCCCGCTCATAGACGGTGCTACCCCGACCCTGCTGATAGGCTCAGACCATGCAGAACTTATAGTCCCGATTGACCGGGTCCATACAGGACCCCGAGGCTGTCCTGCAGCAGTCGAGACCCGCCTAGGGTGGACACTACAAGGCCCCCTCGCTAAATCTCTCAACCGAACAGCAGCCACTAGCTGCCTCCACTCCAGAACGACAGAAGAAGACACCACTCTCCTGCAGCATGTCGAGAGGCTATGGACACTAGAGACAATGCCCTTTAAGAACGAAAAGAAAGATATTCGTTCTAAAGAAGACATTTACGCCATCAACCTACTCGAGCAAGGGACAAAGAGAGTCACAGTCGGCGGAGTGATGAGATACGCAACTCCACTCCTGAGGCGAGAGGGAATGCCCACCTTTCACGCAAAGAAAGACGCCACGGAGCGCTATCTATTGAACACGGAGCGGCGCCTAGCCAAAGACCCCGCTCAAGAGGGTGTGTACCGCGCTGAGATTGAGAAGCTAATCACAGCGGGACACGTGACAAAGATTGACATTAAAGAGGCCGATCAGACGACCGAATCATGGTATGTGCCGCATCACAAGGTCCACCACAACGGCAAGGATCGCATTGTGTTTAACTGCAGCTACCAGATCGGATCCCAAAATCTGAATAAAGAGCTCTTGCCCGGCCCCACACTCGGCCCCTCCCTACTAGGCGTGCTACTGCGCTTCCGCCAGGACAAGGTGGCTATCAGCGGGGATATCAAAGGGATGTTCCTACAGGTGAGACTAGTGGAGGAGGACAAGCCCCTGCTGCGGTTCCTATGGAGAGAGAGGATCGGAGATGAGAACCCAGCCATCTACCAGTGGGAAGTACTCCCCTTCGGAACCACATGCAGCCCGTGCTGTGCTACATTTGCACTACAGAAACACGTCGCAGAGGACCCAGCAGCAGATGAAGAGGTCCGACACAGTGTGAAGAACAGTTTCTACGTGGACAACTGTTTACAAAGCGTTTCGACTCAAGAAGAAGCCGAGGCTCTCCTAATCAAGCTACGCGCCTCCCTGATCAAAGGCGGCTTTGATCTCAGGCAGTGGGCCAGCAGTGACCCGCACGTATTGCGCAGCCTCTCCCCCGCGGACAAGGCTGCCAGCAGCGAGACCTGGATGGCGACCATCCCAGGAGAAGCCCAAGAAATGACACTAGGACTAGTCTGGCGCTTCAAAACAGACTCGCTCCACTATAGACACAAACCCCTGACTCCAGAGCAGGGAAGGTCGACGGCGACACCGACCACCAGACGGAGTGTGTACAGAACACTCGCCAGACAATATGACCCGTTGGGATGTATTCTACCTTACACCACCAGGGCAAAGATGATTGTACGAGCACTATGGGACAAGGACCAGGGCTGGGACGACCCCATACCCGCACACCTTGCCTCAACATGGAGAGAGTGGGAGACGGAACTCCGCTCACTCCCAGGCGTCAATATACGCCGCAGCTACTTCCCATCCACAGTGAGGCCAGAGACATGCAAGATTGATCTACACGTCTTCAGCGACGCCTCCGAAGTAGCCTATGGATCGGTGGCCTACTTGCGTGCCCAAGAGAAGGGAGGAAAGATACACACTGCTTACATCCTGGCTCGCTCAAGAATAGCCCCACGAAAGCAACAATCTATCCCGCGTCTAGAGCTCTGCGCAGCCCTAGCAGGAGCGCATCTAGCCACGTTAATCCAACGTGAACTCACCATTCCGGTGCACAGAACAATCTTGTGGTCAGATTCCACGACAGTACTCACATGGATCAAGTCTGATTCATGCAGATACAAAGTCTTCGTGGGAGTCAGAGTCACCGAGATTCAAGAGTTAACAGAAGCAGCGAGCTGGCGGTATGTGGACACCAAACACAACCCAGCTGACGTCATCACCCGGGGAATGTCTCTGGATGACCTCACCCGCCGCAACATCTACAGTGACGGACCAGAATTCCTCAAGCTCCCGGAAGAAGAGTGGCCTACGCCCACCCCACAGGAAGCAAGTAACGAGGAGGCTGAGAACAAGAAACCTATGTTCTGTGGACTGAGCACAGTCGCCTCCACAGACCCCAACATAGATGACTGCATTACCCTAGAGAGTGCGCAGCAAAAGACATTCCTGTGGCACCACCCAGAGATTCAGTCCACCACTGACATTTCAGCAGCTGACTACGAAGAAGCAGAACTTCTTCTACTACAACGAGCCCAGAGAGACTCGTTCCCCGATGAGCTAGACTGTCTACAGGGAGGAAAGCCCGTCCCATCAGACAGCAGACTGCTCCACCTGGCACCCGAGAGTGACGCCCATAATCTCATCAGAGTGGGTGGTCGCCTGCGGAGAGCCCCCGATCTACCGGATGACATTAAGTACGGATAGTCTTGAACAGCCGACACAAGGTCACAGAGCTGATCATAAAGAAATACGACGAGGATGTACACCACGCAGGAGCAGAGAGAGTCTTCGCGGAGATCAGACGTCGCTATTGGATACTTCAAGGAAGAGAAGCGGTGCGACGCTTCCAGCGAACCTGTCTAGACTGCCGAAAGTGGCGCGCGCAGCCCAGCATACCACGGATGGCTGACTTACCCCCCTGTCGCCTCCGACTCGGCGACAAGCCATTCCACTCCACAGGCATGGACTGTTTTGGCCCGTTGTATATAAAGAAAGGAAGAGGAACCGAGAAGCGGTGGGGTATTGTATTCAAATGCATGACCACCAGAGCGATACATATCGAGCTCCTTCCGACCATGAGCACAGACTCATTCCTTATGGCCTTCCGAAGATTCACATCACGGAAAGGAAAACCGTCTACATTGTTGTCTGATCACGGGACAAACTTCAAAGGCGGAGAAAGAGAGCTGAGAGAGAGCTTCCAAGCTATGGGCCCAGAACTTAAGACCCACCTAGCTCCATCCCAGATTGACTTCCAGTTTAATCCCCCGAACGCACCCCACTTCGGTGGAACCTGGGAACGAGAAGTACGTTCTATAAAGACAGCCCTGTACGCCGTGCTTGGGGCCCAGACTGTGGCGGAGGAAGTCCTAATGACAGTCCTCACGGAGATCGAGGGAGTATTGAACTCAAAACCCCTCGGTTACGTCTCCAGTGATGTAGCAGATGTCGACCCAGTCACCCCCAACACACTCTTAATGGGGCGGCTGGACCCCGCGCTACCCCAGACAATGTACAGGCCTGAAGAAGCGAACGGCCGAAGAATGTGGAGGTACAGTCAAGTACTAGCTGACAAGTTTTGGAGCAGCTTCCTACTCCACTACCTGCCGTCTCTACAGACCCGCCAGAAGTGGGTAAAAGAGAGAGACAATTTGACAGAAGGAACAGTCGTCATGATTATCGACCAGTCACTACCCAGAGCTATGTGGCCGGCTGGCCGCGTAAGCAAAGTGATCACCGGTGCCGATGGCAAGGTCCGAGCAGCTGAAGTACTCGTCCAAGGGCGAACTTACACACGACCCGTGGCGAGGCTAATAGAACTGCCCCGACTCCCAGATACTATCGATGATGACCATGACCCCATGACTTTGTGAGTTGACTGACCCTTACAGCGGACCTTGAGTGGTAGACAGTGCGGTTAATCTGTCTCTGCTTAGCTAATTAGGTGGGACTAATTAGGGGGCGGCTGTTGTGAAGGATCAGATTAAACCGAATATATATATTTATTTATGGATATATATTTAATAGTATTTGTATATCGTTTGATATCCCCTGTATATTCCTTGTACATATGCACTGAATATCCCTTTAGTCTACTAAACAGCCCATAATAGTTTCATTCTACCATTGGACGAGAACCTGGCGCCAGCAGCCATACCCCTAGGTTCAAGTTCAATCGTGCCGACCAACATGTCGTGGCAAGCCCGGTTCCGCGTAGGAATACGTCTGGCGAAATACGAATGGTACTATTTGTTCACAGCGCATATATATATGGCGCAAGTAAAGTAGAACTTTCTTTTAGTCCATTAGTTCTTTACCCTCCAACCTAGTAACAGACGCGAAGCCTCACCCACGACGCACATGTGGTGCAGTAAGGCCTACTTGGCCTCAGAATAGGCATTGAGATATCGTGTGGATTAATAGTTGAATTGTCATAGTTTGGCACTATACCGTCGAGTTGGACGTATTTCTATTAAGCTAATAATAGTCTATTATGTATGGTGCATCGTTCGGTTAGAGTTATAAAGTGAGCAGCACCCCCATCGTTCCTGACGTTAACTGGAGTCTTAACCAGGCTGGGCAGACCACTTGTGGTGCTTGCATCCGAGGAGCTCCGGGCCAGGACGAGTGGACCTGTACATTGGATTACTTTACCCGGACGACGGCGAGCCTTCCACGGCTTGGATTATCTACATGCTTTGGGTGCTTTGATTATTCCATGGATAACGGCCAACACTGCTGAGTGTTGGAACTACCCCCCGGAGAGGAGTCCAGGTGAGACGGCGCTCTACCCCGAGTGAGGTCGCCTCACGTCTCTTCATCTGTGGACCGGCAGCTACCGTCCACCAGAGGGTCCAGCTGTATTCATCTGCGGACCGAGGTTCTGTGGGCATCGTGTTCAGGACTCTGAATTCTCCCAAGAAATCGTCGGCCAGATGGGATACCGCCAGCGGCTCTTCTAATCCCCCCCTCCTACTGTCTTACAACCAGCGGGACCCCCCCCCCCCCTTAGTGTATCCAGCTATAATCATTTAAGTACCATCGCTATAGTTCCCTAAAGAACCGGGTTGTATACTTACTCCCTGCGTAACCAGAGATTGGACATTCAATGTTGATTTACCTACGAATACTCATTTGCCATACAAGTGCATTTCAAATCATAAATGTCATCAAGTGAACGTTGTATATACCCTTTGCTATATAAAATATTCGATTTGTACATTTGTGTGGACTTCGTTTCATCAGGTGGGAAAGTGTTCATCATATCTATATCATGTACTGGATGGCCAGAAGTTAAAGTACAAGAGGTAGTGGTTTAATAATACCATACTTATCAATACAGTCAGGGAATTGTACCCCTCAGTTACATATCCCATACAGTTCTACCTGGGGATGTTCGATATTGGCTTTTTTTACCGATTTCCGATATACCGATATTGTCCAACTCTTAATTTCCGATACCGATATCAACCGATACCGATATATGCAGGGTCCCCCCCAGTCGCGGACTGGGACCATAATTCCTACCGGGAATTTGACTCAGGCAGGCCAGGCCCATACCCCCCCCGGGAAAAAAACTGCATTTTGTATCTTGCTGCGTTGTATCACGTGGTGGCACTGTAGAGGCTGTATACACTAGTATAAATGCGGCCTTCAGCACCATGGACACCAGTGGCGGCCGGTATGAACTACACTTGGGTGGTCGCAATCATCTAGCTGGCCAAGCGAATACTGACTCATAACGTTACCAACATTAAGTCGAGTTAATTGATTCATACTACATTAGTACACGTATGATCATCAAATCAATAATGAACACATATATATAGGCCTATCTATCTTGTCATTTTAAACAAGTTACCATTCATTCATTCAGCCATTATGCAATACCCGGCCACAGCTAAATTAACACGCTGTGTTGAGAGAGAGAGAGAGCGAGAGAGAGCGAGAGAGAGAGAGAGAGAGAGAGAGAGAGAGAGAGAGAGAGAGAGAGAGAGAGAGAGAGAGAGAGAGACCGAATTAACTCACTGTTTACGTGGTCGAGGAGGGCTTGATAAAGTGTATAATGTCCACTGTTGTCCCCAGACTGTTGATGTATATCCAGTTATCCACTCTGTCCAGACTGCATCCAGATTAGCTTGTTAGCACAACACAACAGTACTGTGATGAATTCAATGAATGAGTCTGTCTTTGCCCATTTCCGCGTCGAACAGCCTGCAAACTACCTGGCGTTCTATCGCCATGCTCTAAGACAAACTCTAACCTTAACCAACT
Source organism: Notolepis coatsorum (assembly GCF_963971535.1). Classification (NCBI taxonomy): domain Eukaryota; kingdom Metazoa; phylum Chordata; class Actinopteri; order Aulopiformes; family Paralepididae; genus Notolepis; species Notolepis coatsorum. The sequence goes on along the minus strand of NC_140169.1, from coordinate 118,705,256 downwards.
TTGAAAGAGTGCCTAAGCTTAACCGTCGAAAGAACTTGCCGTCACGCTCTAAGACAAACTTTAACGTTACCTAAGTTGTCCTTAACCTACTTCGAACGAAGAGTGGCTTAACCAGTGTAGAAACTGGCGTCGGCCAATCAGAGAGCGTCTCCGCGAAATGCGGCTACGGAAAAGAAACTGGCATCGGCCACTCAGAGAGCGTCTCCGCGAAATGCGGCTACGGAAATTATAGACGCTGCTAAGGCTGCTTGCCTAGACCGCTTCAAATCGTGCCCGGCTTCCAACATAATACATCATATTTCAACGCACAATGCGTTACGCACTGATTGGCAGGCACGCGGGAACTATAAAACGGCAGGGGGTGCTGGGGGGTCGCCAGATGAAAAAAAATAAAAAATAAAAAAAAATTTGGTCAGGCCACTGAACTTAGAAGCAGGCCAGGCCAGTATTTCTATTTGCACCAGCGCAATAGTTAGATAACCTAGGTGGGGAACAACCAGGAGATCACTGCAACTCACACAAGTTGGAGAACTATCTCTCTCTCTCTCTCTTGCTCTCACACACACACAAAGGGAGCCGCATGTGATTGGTGGAGGCGGGATCCTTACGAAAAACTGCTAATCATTGACACATGTTAGCCTGTAATAATCCCCCCCAGAAAAATGTACTTTGCATTTGATATATTGTAAATATATGCCATCACACACACTGGCATTTAAAGGGTTAGAATTATAAAATTAATATGTGGTGTTATGATCAGGGCTGAAGTTGAATAAAATATTGTATTTATCAATTACAAAAAACTGAAAATCCATAAAAATCTGTGTTGTTGCTAATCATACATATGCTAGCCTGTTTTTTAACAATAAGTTGTGATGCCATCACAAACACTGGCATTTAAAGGGTACAAATAAAAAAAATGCCTGCACCAGAATGCAGGAAATTAAGTCTTTGTAACAAAAAATTCCTGGTGGGGGACCCCCAGACCCCCTGCTTAAAAAGTGGCCTGACTGGGGCTATATTTCCTGGCCTGAATGATTTCCCCAGTCCGGCCCTGGTTAAAAGCCTCCAATGCTTATTAGTGTGTGTGCGTTTGAACGTTTGCATGTTTCAACCATACATTTCCATTTAAAATAATTTTTTTTACCTCCTATAATAGTGGGGGTCGCGGCTCTCTGACACCGTTTTTTTTGGGTCGCGGCCTGAAAAATTTGGGAACCCCTGGTCTAGCCTGTACCCCCCAGACATGTTGCTGGCCCCGTCAAAACAGTATCCTATCAGCCTCTCCATGGGCAGGTCGAGGCGTAAAAGTATTTTATACACAAAAACAGCGTCTCGGCTGTTGTGTCTGGGCCGGGCATTGTAAAAACCCCAAAAGAAGTTCTGAGCTTCCAAGTTGTCATCGGCTAACTGTATATTACACAAGAATTGTTCTTTTCCAGTGAGTGACATCAGTGGTTCCGTCAGCGCTCAAGCCAAAGATTGGGCTTTTGGATGCTTTGCCTCTAATTTGTCGCTGAATATCATGGGCAAGCAGCTGTAAGATTTCGTTTTGGATGTTGTTGGACATCCAGTTGTCTCTCTTTTGGAGCCAATTCTTCAACTCGGGATCAGACTCGGTGCGCACTCTTTCCATCATGAGCTGCCATAACACCCCATCCCTATTTGCATCACCCCTCAGTGGAAGCCCCTGGCGCCCGAGGGGGGGTATAGGGGAACAGACTCAGTTAACTCTTCAATACCTGATGCTGAGGCTGAACCTGTCGTCTCTCTCTCTGACGTTTATCAGATTTAGTGGGACTGTCACTGGGACCGGCGGGACGTTTAGAAAATAGAAAATCTGATATTTTTCTTTTCTGCGAGTGAGACATTCTGTGCTAGCAAAGTCTGACTACTAGCTCAAATCGACTGACTGCGCAAGCACTGTATCACAGTAGCTCAGTGGTTCGTGGCGCGTGGGAAGGGCGGGAGACGGGAGGTGAATACAATTAGTTGTTTCACCTGTCATTCAATCAGTCTGTGACAGTCTGTCATCACTCGAAAATCTACTCGGTTTTACACGTATGATTGTGTACATACAGTAGTGTAATGAATGAATGAAAACTTTATTTAACAGATTGGAGAATGGCTACAATACAGTACGGCTCAATACACACAATATTAAAATTGTAGGCGCCGTAATGGAGGTCTCTTTATTATGATTCAGTATTCTAGTTTTGTTGTATTATTAGTTGTACTGTCACTTTAGGTGATGGGCGTGCTCACGGGGGTGTGGCGCTAATGGGAGCGTCTTATGGAATTTCATTCACCTTTTCACGTTGACAGTTCACAGAGGTTGACAGCTCACGGAGAGAGGGGGTGAGAGTTAGGAGAGCATATTATCTTTTGACCGCAATAACGCAATACCGCAAAGTGCAAATCGTATTTTGTTTGTCTCATGATGAAGCAAAAGAATAAATGCCTTAAAAGTATTTCCTGGACGTGGAACAGAGTTATTTCATGTCGCGCGTCAATTGTTTGAACTCCTCTACTCAGCCCCTCGGCACTACCTGTCAATGACAGTTTACTGCCGCAACAAAAATGGTGACGTGCTTTGAGCAGGATAAACTTATAATATACAGTGTTACAGTTATACAGTTACAGTATATACAAATATATAAATACTGCCATAAAAAAAATATATATATATATATATTTTATTTAATTTTTTTTTTGCAATAATTGAGAGGGGGTGCTGCAGCACCCCCCGCACCCCCCCTTCCCGCGTCCCTGCTGATTGGCTGCGACGGATACAGCGATGAAACAGTGCACAGCGTGCACGCGCACTCAGATCGCTATTGCGTCTAGCCCGGGCCGAGAGAAATACGGCTAGGAGAAATGCGGCTATGCGACAGTGAGTCACTTACTGTTCAGGAAAACGATTATTTTTATTTGATATATTAAGGTTATATTGTGCATTGGAAACACAAACATACTTAAAATGAATAAATATTATTCATTTTAAACATGTTTATATTATTTATAGGGCTATAAAAAAAAAAATAAAAAATCTTGTTCTTCTCTCTTTTAACCAGGGGGGTCGGCGCCCGAGCGCCCCTAGTGGCCAGCCGCCACTGATGGACACTGTCACAAAACGGACCATATAAGTTGTATACACTACACCAAAATGTAGAATAACTACCTTCCAAATAATGGATTGTCCAAATGTCGGGTTATAATACGAAAGTGTCCTTTATAGAAGTTTACCGGTGCAGTTACATTACATTTCTCTACATCACTGGCGCTCTCTGTGATCTAGTCGATTCATTATAGTATCACTCACTCTCGCGCTGCTGCCGTCAGTTCAACATAATGACGCGTTCCTTACATCTCTGCGGCTTCAATCTCAGCATCCAAATCATCCATCAGACTTATAGCTGTTCTATTTCACGGTCAGGTTCCAACAAACTGTCTTCTTTAACTCCCAGCAGTACATCCAATAAAGTGATCAAGTGATCAACATCCGGAGTTTCCACATCAATTTCAATGTCCATCTGATTCAAAACTCGTGTAATAACACCTCTGATTGCGCCCCGCTTTCGTCTCATTCTTTCAATTTTAGTCCGACGTTTGTCTTCAGCCAATCTAGAGCTATCCAAAACGTTCATATCTCCCGGGTTTCGGCAGTTGATCTCATCATGATTTAAATTATTAGGCTTTTTTGAGATTGGCATAACCACTTCGAAGCAGAGAATATTATGTACAAGGCGGAAGAGCCCTTTGGACCTAAACCAATCAGAGAGGGTCTTCGCTGTATGCGGGCTAGCCAATCAGAGAGCCTCTTCGCAAATTGTGGCTAAGAAAAAAAATCACGCATTCCTGCCTGCTTGCCTGAACTTATTATGCGCAAATATAAACATGTATAACCACCTGGCCTGCTTCGGAGTTCAGTGGCCTGACTGCGGGCACAAAAAAAAGAAAAAGAAAAAGGCTGCGTCTATATTAATGCCAGCCCAAGAGTGCTTCCGCATTCGCCTGATTGGCCCCGGTAACGCATGCGCATTTTTTTTTGCCACTCACACGCGGAAATGGAATACATATTATCCAAACGAGGAACAGATTCACCCATAATGTCATAACGTTATTTCGCTGTACATTGTAACGTTATCACAACGCAGCTGTCAACTGTACTTTGTAATGTTATGTTATTTCGGGGATTCATAACGTTATTTCGCGCGACTGTACATTGTAACGGCCATTCATAACGTTATTTCTCGCGACTGTACATTGTAACTTTAACACAGCCCAGCTGTCAACTGTACTTTGTAACGTTATGTTATTTCGGGCATTCATAAGGTTATTTCGCGCGACTGTACATTGTAACGTTAACACAGCCCAGCTGTCAACTGTACTTTGTAATGCTATGTTATTTCGGGCATTCATAATGTTATTTCGCGCGACTGTACATTGTAACGTTAACACAGCCCAGCTGTCAACTGTACTTTCTAACATTATATTATTTCTGGCGTTTTATTCATAACAAACATTGATGCGATTCCGCCAACACATATGTAATATTAATAGGTTTTGCTCACAGAGAGATAGATAAATAAATAAACATAATCACGGTTATCTACCTCAACAACTGCATGTACTGTAGAAATGTATGTTTCAGTGCAGATAAATGTACTGTACAAAATAACCTCTAAAACACTGCTAGAATACACAAGAGAGATACATAAATAAATAAACATAATCACGGTTATCTACCTCAACAACTGCATGTACTGTAGAAATGTATGTTTGTTTCAGTGCAGATAAAGGTATGTACAAAATAACCTCTAAAACACTGCTAGAATACACAAGCAGTTAGGGTGCGCTGTGTTAACGTTACAATGTACAGTCGCGCGAAATAACATAATAACGTTATGGCGTTATGAGTGAATCTGGTCCTCGTTTGGATAATATGTAAAGTACAGTTGACAGCTGTGAATAACATTATGAATGCCCGAAATAACATAGCATTACAAAGTACAGTTGACAGCTGGGCTGTGTTAAAGTTACAATGTACAGTCGTGCGAAATAACGTTATGAATGGCCGTTACAATGTACAGTTGCGCGAAATAATGTTATGAATGCCCGAAATAACATAACGTTACAAAGTACAGTTGACAGCTGGGCTGTGTTAACGTTACAATGGAAGCATGCGTTTGTGGGGCGTCAAAAAGAAAATGCGCATTGGTTACCGGCGAATGCGGAAGCACTCTTGCACTCTTGGGCTGGCATTAATATAGACGCTGCCAGGCCCGGTGCTCCTGATGGCCAGTCCGCTAATTTCAGGTAATTAACATTACATATCTCTTGTCGTGGAATTAACCCAACATTATGCATACTTTTGACAATAAATAAAGTAAGAATTTGTTCTTAATTGCTTGCCTGGGTAAATAAAGGTTAAATACATTAAAAAAAAAATTAAACTATACAGATCATTTCCGATATTACATTTGAATGCCAATATCGGACATCTCTAGTTCTATCATGATGAGTAATATTTATCCCATACAGTTCTGAACATGGTGAGTCAAATATATATATATATATATATATATATATATATATATATATATATATATATATTTTTTTTTTTTTTTTTACTGATAATGGATCAAATAGATGAGTTTATACAAACAACACAAATATTACTACTAATATTGATAATATAGATTACATCATATTGGTCTAGCAATCACATTGACAGAGCATCATAGTAAGACATTATAAACACGTGTAGGATAAACACAAGGACATGGCCAGGACGTCTTTGGATTTTCATTTTGGAACTGCCGTAAAAAAAATTGCTTTTATTTGCTGCAAATAAAACTCACACGCCTTTATTTGGGACAGACCTCTAATTCCTTCTCTACAAAAATCTTGCTCAGGAAAGATGGGAAATATCCAATTGTTAATTTAAATCAGTATACATATTACTTGTATGACAGACACATACAAATGTAACTAATAAAGAACTGGGTATAATCCTATGGATTATTTAATTTAAAACACTTCACTGCACCAGATCCCCAGTAGTGCTTAGGAAAAGATGGCCAATGAGACTTATACTCATGCTCTATTAATGCATTGATTCTATAAACTTGGATACCAAGATTAATGGTAATCTGCTAAATGACAAAATGTGATTGAATACAGATGTTGATGACATAGTGGTGGCTCAGAATGTGAAAAATCTGCTGTTTATTTATGGCCTTTCCCCTCTTAGTCATTTAGTCAATTTGATATATATGGGCTTTGTGAGGATTGGTTCTTTCCCCACCACAGGCTTCTTAAAGTACTGTGATGATTGGTCCGTTCCCGGCCACACGCTCCGTTCCTTTAAGGTACTTTGTTGATTAATTGCATTCCCCGCCACACGCTCTGTTCCTGTAAGGTGCCGTGTTGATTGGTGCTCTCCCCACCACACGCTTCTGGAGCAATGATCAATTTCATCCCGCAGCTGTCACAGCTTGTCATCAGCGCCCTGTGATTTTATATACCCTGATCCCCCTAATATCGATGTTGGATCGTTTTGAATATACTCCTGCATTTGCCTGTCTTTCCCGTCGCTGTTCCCTGTCTGTTGCTCCCCAGGACTTTCGTGAAGTAATCCCTGTGGAGAACCAGATTCCCCGTTCGAAGCTGCGCCTCGTTATCTGCCCGCTTTACGCGTTGCGCTCTGGTGAGTTTTTGGAAACAGTTCTTTTTGGATCACCAGTTTTTTGTGTGTTTGTGAAACACCGAAGAGATCCCGTTTTTGTTTATACTGTTCTCACCTAATTTTTGTGTTGGATTTACACTTGGGATTACCGTATTGTTTTTTCTCTGGACTCTGCTAACTGTGTGTGTTACACCGAAGATCAAGTCACTTGGATATTTATTTGGATCAGTCACCTCTCTGTTTCTGTTGTGCGCTGGGCTAACTCAGATTTCTCTCTCTCTCCGTTTCCACCTGGAGTGAAAGCTGGGAGGATCTGCAGAGTGGCTTCAGACGTCACAAGCTAATTCCTCACCACCACCTACTGGGAGAATCTGCAGAGCCGCAACAATCTTCACTTGCCAGATTCCCCGTTTGTTCTGTTGCTCAACCTAATTCAATCTTGTGACTCTGAGAATAAATACGCCCTTGCTTTGGCTAACTCTGAAACAACTCTCTCTGTGCCGTTGCGCTTGAGGTCGGTTACAAACCCTAACATTACGATCCAACCATGACGACCTCAGCCGACACAGAGAGGGTTAGGGCAGCGTTGGCGGTCCAGATCGAGTTGGTCAACGACCACACCCAACAGTTGGGTGCTGTAGCTGAGGGGTACAATTCCCTGACTGTATTGTTAGATATGATATTTAATACCACTACCTCATGTACTTTAACTTCTGGCCACCCAGTACAAGATATAAGTATGATGAACACTTTCCCACCTGATGAAACGAACCAACACAAATGGACCAAATCGAATATTTAATACAGCAAAGGGTGTACACAATATTCACTTAATTACATTTATGATTTGAAATGTTAAGTATGCACTTTTATGGCAAATGAGTATTCGTAGGTAAATCAACATTGAATGTCCAATCTCTGGTTGCGCAGGGAGTAAGTATACAACCTGGAATATTTAGGAAACGATAGCGATAGTACTTAAATAATTATAGCTGGATACACTAAGGGGGGGGGGGGGTCCCGCTGGTTGTAATACAGTAGGAGGGGGGGGTTAGAGAAGTCGCTGGCGGTATCCCATCTGGCCGACGGTGTCTTGGGAGAATCCAAAGTCTTAGACCCAGTGCCCACAGAACCTCGGGCCGTAGACGAACACAGCTGGACCCTCTGTGGAACGGTATCTGCCGGTCCACAACGGAGAGACGTGGTGCGACCTCACGTGTAGAGCGCCGCCTCACCTGTAGTCCTCTCCGGGGGGTAATTCCAACACTCGACAGTGTTGGCCTTTATCCATGGAATAATCAAAGCACATAAAGCATAATCCAAGAGCCGTGGAAGGCTCGCCGTCGTCGGGTAGAGTAATCCAATATACAGGTCCAGTCGCTCTTGACCCGGAGCTCCTCGGATGCAATCACCACTAGGGGTCTGACCAGCCTGGATAAGCGCCCAGATAACGTCAGGAACGATGGGGGTACTGATAACTGTAGAACTCGAACCGAACGATGCACCATACATAAATAGACTATTATTAGCTTAATAGAATACGTTCAACTCGACGGTATGGTGCCAAACTATGACCATTCAACTATTAATCTACACGATATCTCAATGCCTATTCTGGGCCAAGTAGGCCTTACTACACCGCACGTGCTTCGTGGGGAGGCTTTTGCGTCTGTCACTCTGTTGGAGGGTAAAGAACTGGACTAAAAGAAAGTTCTACTTTACGAGCGTCATATATATATGCGCTATGAACAAATAGTACCACACGTATTTCGCCCGGCATATTACTGCGCGGAACCGGGGGCTGCCTCGACATGTTAGGCGGCACGATTGAACTTGAACCTAGGGGTATGGCAACCTGGCGCCAGGTTCTAGTCCAATGGTAGAATGAAACTATTATGGGCTGTTTAGTAGAAACGGGGATATTCAATGCATATTGTACAAGGAATATACAGGGGATATCAAACGATATACAAATACAATTAAATATATATATATAAATAAATATACATATTCGGTTTAATCTGATCCTTCACAACAGCCGCCCCCTAATTAGTCCCACCTAATTAGCTAAGCAGAGACAGATTAACTGCACTGTCTTCCACTCAAGGTCCGCTGTAAGGTCAGTCAACTCACAAAGTCATAGGGTCATGGTCATCATCGATAGTATCTGGGAGTCGGGGCAGTTCTATGAGCCTCGCCACGGGCCGTGTGTAGGTGCGCCCTTGGACGAGTACTTCAGCTGCTCGGACCTTGCCATCGGCACCGGTGATCACTTTGCTTACGCGGCCAGCCGGCCACATAGCTCTGGGGAGTGATTGGTCAACTATCATGACGACTGTTCCTTCTGTCAAATTGTCTCTCTCTTTTACCCACTTCTGGCGGGTCTGTAGAGACGGTAGGTAGTGAAGTAGGAAGCTGCTCCAAAACTTGTCAGCTAGTACTTGGCTGTACCTCCACATTCTTCGGCCGTTCGCTTCTTCAGGCCTGTACATTGTCTGGGGTAGCGCGGGGTCCAGCCGCCCCATTAGGAGTGTGTTGGGGGTGACTGGGTCGACATCTGCTACATCACTGGAGACGTAACCGAGGGGTTTGGAGTTCAATACTCCCTCGATCTCCGTGAGGACTGTCATTAGGACTTCCTCTGCCACAGTCTGGGCTCCGAGTACGGCATACAGGGCTGTCTTTATAGAACGTACTTCTCGTTCCCAGGTTCCACCGAAGTGGGGTGCGTTCGGGGGATTAAACTGGAAGTCAACCTGGGCTGGAGCGAGGTGGGTCTTAAGTTCTGGGCCCATAGCTTGGAAGCTCTCTCTCAGCTCTCTTTCTCCGCCTTTGAAGTTGGTCCCGTGATCAGACAACAATGTAGACGGTTGTCCTTTTCGTGATATGAATCTCCGGAAGGCCATAAGGAATGAGTCTGTGCTCATGGTCGGAAGGAGCTCGATATGTATCGCTCTGGTGGTCATGCATTTGAATACAATACCCCACCGCTTCTCGGTGCCTCTTCCTCTTTTTATATACAACGGGCCAAAACAGTCCATGCCTGTGGAGTGGAATGGCTTGTCGCCGATTCGGAGGCGACAGGGGGGTAGGTCAGCCATCCGTGATATGCTGGGCTGCGCGCGCCACTTACGGCAGTCTAGACAGGTTCGCTGGAAGCGCCGTACTGCTTCTCTCCCTTGTAATATCCAATAACGACGTCTGATCTCCGCGAAGACTCTCTCTGCTCCGGCGTGGTGCACATCCTCGTCGTATTTCTTTATGTTCAGCTCTGTGACCCTGTGTCGGCTGTTCAAGACGATCGGGTGCCTAATGTCATCTGGTAGATCGGGGGCTCTCCGCAGGCGACCACCCACTCTGATGAGATTATGTGCGTCACTCTCTGGTGCCAGGTGAATCAGTCTGCTGTCTGATGGGACGGGGTTTCCTCCCTGTAGACAGTCTAGCTCATCGGGGAACGAGTCTCTCTGGGCTCGCTGCAGTAGAAGAAGCTCTGCTTCCTCGTAGTCAGCTGCTGACATGTCAGTGGTGGACTGAATCTCTGGGTGGTGCCGCAGGAATGTCCTTTGTTGCGCACTCTCTAGGGTAATGCAGTCATCTATGTTCGGGTCTGTGGAGGCGACAGTGCTCAGTCCACAGAACATAGGCTTCTTGTTCTCAGCCTCCTCTCTACTTGCTTCCCTCGGGGTGGGCGTAGGCCAATCTCCTTCCGGGAGCTGGAGGAATGCTGGTCCGTCACTGTAGATGTTGTGACGGGTTATGTCATCCAGGGACATTCCCCGGGTGATGACGTCAGCTGGGTTGTGTTTGGTATTTGTGAAACACCGAAGAGATCCCGTTTTTGTTTATACTGTTCTCACCTAATTTTTGTGTTGGATTTACACTTGGGATTACCGTATTGTTTTTTCTCTGGACTCTGCTAACTGTGTGTGTTACACCGAAGATCAAGTCACTTGGATATTTATTTGGATCAGTCACCTCTCTGTTTCTGTTGTGCGCTGGGCTAACTCAGATTTCTCTCTCTCTCCGTTTCCACCTGGAGTGAAAGCTGGGAGGATCTGCAGAGCGGCTTCAGACGTCACAAGCTAATTCCTCACCACCACCTACTGGGAGAATCTGCAGAGCCGCAACAATCTTCACTTGCCAGATTCCCCGTTTGTTCTGTTGCTCAACCTAATTCAATCTTGTGACTCTGAGAATAAATACGCCCTTGCTTTGGCTAACTCTGAAACAACTCTCTCTGTGCCGTTGCGCTTGAGGTCGGTTACAAACCCTAACATTACGATCCAACCATGACGACCTCAGCCGACACAGAGAGGGTTAGGGCAGCGTTGGCGGTCCAGATCGAGTTGGTCAACGACCACACCCAACAGTTGGGTGCTGTAGCTGAGGGGTACAATTCCCTGACTGTATTGTTAGATATGATATTTAATACCACTACCTCATGTACTTTAACTTCTGGCCACCCAGTACAAGATATAAGTATGATGAACACTTTCCCACCTGATGAAACGAACCAACACAAATGGACCAAATCGAATATTTAATACAGCAAAGGGTGTACACAATATTCACTTAATTACATTTATGATTTGAAATGTTAAGTATGCACTTTTATGGCAAATTAGTATTCGTAGGTAAATCAACATTGAATGTCCAATCTCTGGTTGCGCAGGGAGTAAGTATACAACCTGGAATATTTAGGAAACGATAGCGATAGTACTTAAATAATTATAGCTGGATACACTAAGGGGGGGGGGGGATCCCGCTGGTTGTAATACAGTAGGAGGGGGGGGTTAGAGAAGTCGCTGGCGGTATCCCATCTGGCCGACGGTGTCTTGGGAGAATCCAAAGTCTTAGACCCAGTGCCCACAGAACCTCGGGCCGTAGACGAACACAGCTGGACCCTCTGTGGAACGGTATCTGCCGGTCCACAACGGAGAGACGTGGTGCGACCTCACGTGTAGAGCGCCGCCTCACCTGTAGTCCTCTCCGGGGGGTAATTCCAACACTCGACAGTGTTGGCCTTTATCCATGGAATAATCAAAGCACATAAAGCATAATCCAAGAGCCGTGGAAGGCTCGCCGTCGTCGGGTAGAGTAATCCAATATACAGGTCCAGTCGCTCTTGACCCGGAGCTCCTCGGATGCAATCACCACTAGGGGTCTGACCAGCCTGGATAAGCGCCCAGATAACGTCAGGAACGATGGGGGTACTGATAACTGTAGAACTCGAACCGAACGATGCACCATACATAAATAGACTATTATTAGCTTAATAGAATACGTCCAACTCGACGGTATGGTGCCAAACTATGACCATTCAACTATTAATCTACACGATATCTCAATGCCTATTCTGGGCCAAGTAGGCCTTACTACACCGCACGTGCTTCGTGGGGAGGCTTTTGCGTCTGTCACTCTGTTGGAGGGTAAAGAACTGGACTAAAAGAAAGTTCTACTTTACGAGCGTCATATATATATGCGCTATGAACAAATAGTACCACACGTATTTCGCCCGGCATATTACTGCGCGGAACCGGGGGCTGCCTCGACATGTTAGGCGGCACGATTGAACTTGAACCTAGGGGTATGGCAACCTGGCGCCAGGTTCTAGTCCAATGGTAGAATGAAACTATTATGGGCTGTTTAGTAGAAACGGGGATATTCAATGCATATTGTACAAGGAATATACAGGGGATATCAAACGATATACAAATACAATTAAATATATATATATAAATAAATATACATATTCGGTTTAATCTGATCCTTCACAACAGCCGCCCCCTAATTAGTCCCACCTAATTAGCTAAGCAGAGACAGATTAACTGCACTGTCTTCCACTCAAGGTCCGCTGTAAGGTCAGTCAACTCACAAAGTCATAGGGTCATGGTCATCATCGATAGTATCTGGGAGTCGGGGCAGTTCTATGAGCCTCGCCACGGGCCGTGTGTAGGTGCGCCCTTGGACGAGTACTTCAGCTGCTCGGACCTTGCCATCGGCACCGGTGATCACTTTGCTTACGCGGCCAGCCGGCCACATAGCTCTGGGGAGTGATTGGTCAACTATCATGACGACTGTTCCTTCTGTCAAATTGTCTCTCTCTTTTACCCACTTCTGGCGGGTCTGTAGAGACGGTAGGTAGTGAAGTAGGAAGCTGCTCCAAAACTTGTCAGCTAGTACTTGGCTGTACCTCCACATTCTTCGGCCGTTCGCTTCTTCAGGCCTGTACATTGTCTGGGGTAGCGCGGGGTCCAGCCGCCCCATTAGGAGTGTGTTGGGGGTGACTGGGTCGACATCTGCTACATCACTGGAGACGTAACCGAGGGGTTTGGAGTTCAATACTCCCTCGATCTCCGTGAGGACTGTCATTAGGACTTCCTCTGCCACAGTCTGGGCTCCGAGTACGGCATACAGGGCTGTCTTTATAGAACGTACTTCTCGTTCCCAGGTTCCACCGAAGTGGGGTGCGTTCGGGGGATTAAACTGGAAGTCAACCTGGGCTGGAGCGAGGTGGGTCTTAAGTTCTGGGCCCATAGCTTGGAAGCTCTCTCTCAGCTCTCTTTCTCCGCCTTTGAAGTTGGTCCCGTGATCAGACAACAATGTAGACGGTTGTCCTTTTCGTGATATGAATCTCCGGAAGGCCATAAGGAATGAGTCTGTGCTCATGGTCGGAAGGAGCTCGATATGTATCGCTCTGGTGGTCATGCATTTGAATACAATACCCCACCGCTTCTCGGTGCCTCTTCCTCTTTTTATATACAACGGGCCAAAACAGTCCATGCCTGTGGAATGGAATGGCTTGTCGCCGATTCGGAGGCGACAGGGGGGTAGGTCAGCCATCCGTGATATGCTGGGCTGCGCGCGCCACTTACGGCAGTCTAGACAGGTTCGCTGGAAGCGCCGTACTGCTTCTCTCCCTTGTAATATCCAATAACGACGTCTGATCTCCGCGAAGACTCTCTCTGCTCCGGCGTGGTGCACATCCTCGTCGTATTTCTTTATGTTCAGCTCTGTGACCCTGTGTCGGCTGTTCAAGACGATCGGGTGCCTAATGTCATCTGGTAGATCGGGGGCTCTCCGCAGGCGACCACCCACTCTGATGAGATTATGTGCGTCACTCTCTGGTGCCAGGTGAATCAGTCTGCTGTCTGATGGGACGGGGTTTCCTCCCTGTAGACAGTCTAGCTCATCGGGGAACGAGTCTCTCTGGGCTCGCTGCAGTAGAAGAAGCTCTGCTTCCTCGTAGTCAGCTGCTGACATGTCAGTGGTGGACTGAATCTCTGGGTGGTGCCGCAGGAATGTCCTTTGTTGCGCACTCTCTAGGGTAATGCAGTCATCTATGTTCGGGTCTGTGGAGGCGACAGTGCTCAGTCCACAGAACATAGGCTTCTTGTTCTCAGCCTCCTCTCTACTTGCTTCCCTCGGGGTGGGCGTAGGCCAATCTCCTTCCGGGAGCTGGAGGAATGCTGGTCCGTCACTGTAGATGTTGTGACGGGTTAGGTCATCCAGGGACATTCCCCGGGTGATGACGTCAGCTGGGTTGTGTTTGGTATCCACATATCTCCAGCTTGCTTCTTCTGTTAGTTCCTGAATCTCGGTGACTCTGACTCCCACAAAGACTTTGTATCTGCACGAATCAGACTTAATCCATGTGAGTACTGTCGTGGAATCTGACCACAAGATTGTTCTATGCACCGGAATGGTGAGTTCACGTTGGATTAACGTGGCTAGATGCGCTCCTGCGAGGGCTGCGCAGAGCTCTAGACGTGGGATAGATTGTTGCTTACGTGGGGCTATCCTTGAGCGGGCCAGTATGAAAGCAGTGTGTATCTCTCCTCCCATCTCTTGGGCACGCAAATAAGCAACCGATCCGTAGGCTACTTCGGAGGCATCGCTGAAGACGTGTAGCTCAATCTCGCATGTCTCTGGCCTCACTGTGGATGGGAAGTAGCTGCGGCGTATGTTGACACCTGGGAGTGAGCGGAGTTCCGTCTCCCACTCTCTCCATGTTGAGGCAAGGTGTGCGGGTATTGGGTCGTCCCAGCCCTGGTCCTTGTCCCATAGTGCTCGTACAATCATCTTTGCCCTGGTGGTGTAAGGTAGAATACATCCCAGCGGGTCATATTGTCTGGCGAGTGTTCTGTACACACTCCGTCTGGTGGTCGGTATCGCCGCCGACCTTCCTTGCTCTGGAGCCAAGGGTTTGTGTCTATAGTGGAGCGAGTCTGTTTTGAAGCGCCAGACTAATCCTAGTGTCATTTCTTGGGCTTCTCCTGGGATTGTCGCCATCCAGGTCTCGCTGCTGGCAGCCTTGTCTGCGGAGGAGAGGCTGCGCAATACGTGCGGGTCACTGCTGGCCCACTGCCTGAGATCAAAGCCTCCTTTGATTAGGGAGGCGCGTAACTTGATTAGGAGAGCCTCGGCTTCTTCTTGAGTCGAGACGCTTTGTAGACAGTTGTCTACGTAGAAACTGTTCTTCACACTGTGTTGGACCTCTTCATCCGCTGCTGGGTCCTCTGTGACGTGTTTCTGTAGTGCAAATGTAGCACAGCACGGGCTGCATGTGGTTCCGAAGGGGAGTACTTCCCACTGGTAGATGGATGGGTTCTCATCTCCGATCTTCTCTCTCCATAGGAACCGTAGCAGAGGCTTGTCCTCCTCTACTAGTCTCACTTGCAAGAACATCCCTTTGATATCCCCGCTTATAGCCACCTTGCCCTGGCGGAAGCGCAGTAGCACGCCTAGTAGGGAGGGGGCGAGTGTGGGGCCGGGCAAGAGCTCTTTATTCAGATTTTGGGATCCGATCTGGTAGCTGCAGTTAAACACAATGCGATCCTTGCCATTGTGATGGACCTTGTGATGCGGCACGTACCATGATTCGGTCGTCTGATCGGCCTCTTTAATGTCAATCTTTGTTACGTGTCCCGCTGTGATTAGCTTCTCAATCTCAGCTCGGTACACACTCTGTTGAGCGGGGTCTTTGGCTAGGCGCCGCTCTGTGTTCAGTAGATAGCGCTCCGTGGCGTCTTTCTTTGCGTGAAAGGGGGGCATTCCCTCTCTCCTCAGGAGTGGAGTTGCGTATCTCATCACTCCGCCGACTGTGACTCTCTTTGTCCCCTGCTCGAGTAGGTGGATGGCGTAAATGTCTTCTTTAGAGCGAATGTCTTTCTTTTCGTTCTTAAAGGGCATTGTCTCTAGGGTCCATAGCCTCTCGACATGCTGCAGGAGAGTGGTGTCTTCTTCTGTCGTTCGGGAGTGGAAGCAGCTAGTGGCTGCGGTTCGGTTGAGAGATTTAGCGAGGGGGCCTTGTAATGTCCATCCTAAGCGGGTCTCGACGGCTGCAGGACAGCCTCGGGGACCGGTATGGACCCGGTCAATCGGGACTATGAGTTCTGCATGGTCGGAGCCTATCAACAGGGTCGGGGTAGCGCGGTTTATGAGCGGGATAGGTAATTGGCGCAGGTGCACATATTTATCCATCAACTTGGTGACAGGGTAGGTGTACTGCGAGAGTCCTATTTCTTGGCTGGTGAAAGCATTTGTGATCTTGTACTGTCGCTCTGGCTGCCCGTTGGCTGCGATAGTGAAGGAGACATTCTCGCCCTTTATCGTCTTCAAATCTCTTCTTATTGTCCGAATCGTCATTTCGTTCTTGCTCCCCCGCAGTCCCAGTTGAGTCGCAGCGGAGGCGAGCAGAAGGGTCTTCTCTGACCCGTCATCAAGGACGGCGTAAGTGTCCATGACTTTATCCTGGTAACTCAATGTCACACGGACTACCTTTAAGAGCACTTGAGCTCCGTTGCTGCTGGCGGGGTCAATGTACATGACACTTGCCTTGGTGCCGCTCCGTGGTGCAGGTGTAGGCCGTCTTCCGTTACTATCGTGTAGTATATCTAGATGGGCTCCATCGCACCGGCTGCACCTTTTCTTTAGGCGGCATTCGGCTGCCATGTGGGGCCGCGCACATCGATAACAGCGCCGGTTGGACTTTATCCATTGGCTCACTTCTTCTGCATTCATCTTTGTGAATGTGTCACATTGTGACAGCCAGTGTTCTTTCTCACAGTAGGGACACGCTATCTTCCACTTCTCCTTCCTCGAGGGGGTGCTGTGACTCTTACTGCTCGGTACTGACTCTGATTGGTGCATGACAGTCACCGATCTTCTTCCATCATTTATTCTCCTGGGTCCCTCTCTGGAGCTTGGCGTGCTCCGCCCGAAGGTGTCCAGTCGTAAGCTGCTGACCTCTCTCGCCAGGAAGTCGGCCAGATCAAGGAGGGATGGCTCGGGGCCGTCGGGATCTCGGTAGTCCCTCTGCCGCCGAAAACGCTCCTGTCTTGCGGGTGGCAGCTTCTCCAAAATCCTCTCAACGTTAGAGTTGGCGTACAGCTCATGCCTGCCCTTCTCCCGTTGAGCTCCCAGCATCCCCACCAGGGACTGCACTTTGATTGACAGGTCATCTAGTGAGCGATTGTCTGTGGCTGGGGGTAGGCGGTCAATATGCCTTATCTCCTGGATTACGTAATCCCATATACGTCCATATCTTTGATCCAGCGCTGCAAGGGCCGCTGTGTATGGGGTCGAGGAGGTAGCATAGGCTTGCGCTATATTGTGTGCTCGCTGTACTTTCAGGTGCTTCAATAATATTGCATACTTGTGGCGTTCATCAATGACATCCGCCAGCATTGTCTCTAAGCACATCCGGAGCTCTGTGTACTGTGCTCGACTCTCATAGGCGAAGTCTGGGATTGATGGCGTGGCGTTGTATGACGCCGTGGATGGCGAATACATCGGCGAGCGTTGGGGGAGAGACCTCCTGGGCGAGTCCCCTCTTGCGCCTCGCTGTGGGCCGGTACTGGCAGGGTACCATGGCCCGCTGGTCCAGGTACTGTTCCTCGGGGCTGGTCGTGCGTCGTGCTCACCCGTAAATAGAGTCGGGGGTCTGTAGCGCAGCGCCGCGGGGGTATAGCCTGGACTGTATGGGACCTCCTGGTCCGGTGGAGTACTGTGCTGTCGTCGGGCTTGGTTCTCCTCTTCTCCCTCTTCTTCTTCTATCAAATCTTCCAGATCTTGTAGTCGTTTATTTAGCTTCTCCGCAGTGTAGGCCGCTCCTTCCTTGTAGCTGGGTCTCGCTTGGACCGGTATGGGAAGGGGGTCTGCGGGGGGTCTAGACTCGGTCTGTTGGTCAAGTTCAGGGTCGCTTGCTCGTTGCGGTGACGCTGCTCTTGACTGCTGTCTCGACGAGTTCCTTGAGCCCCTGGCGGAGGGAGTGGGAGTTGTCCAGCTGCTCTATTAGTTGCGCTTGTAGTCTGTCGCGCTCTGCGTCTCTTTGGGCACCGGCAGCGGTGCGCTGGGCGTCGGCGCGGTCTCTTGCCATATTCTCTTCCATCTGGAAGCGTCTCATCTCCAGACTTGTGCGCTGTTCTTCGCTCCGTTGCTGTGCTTGGATGTGTTCGCGCTCGCTGGTCGCCTGGGCTTGGAGACGTTCGCGCTCGCTAAGCGTCTGTGCTTGGAGCCGATCGCGTTCGGTAGAGGCTGTCAGGCTGACGAGGAACGCCTGTTGTAGTATCCTCTCCGCTTCGCTGGGGGAAGGCGGTAGTGGAGGTGAGCCGCTCCTGCGTGAACCGCTCCTGGGGGTACTCGTTGGGGAGTCCTGGAGCTCTAGTTCCTCGGCGCTCTCCTCTTCTTCTTCCGTGCAGAGTTCTCTCTCTGTAGGGTTGTCTTCCTCCCGGGGCGTGTCGGGGACTACTTCTTTAGTAGTGGCGGGGGGTAAAGGCATGTCAATTCCCTCCTGGTCTCCACCGTGGGCTTGGTCAGTTACATTAGGACCTACTAGGGCCTCTGTGGTCGGGGAAACCTGGTCGTTAAGGTCAGACATAATTTTACTTTCTACTTTTACTACGTTTACCGTTTGTCGAAGGCTAGGTAGTTGACTGACAGTGTAAGCCTCTAAGTACTGAGGTGTCTGTCGTCTGCGCCGCGGGCGTTCTAGGTTAGGAGGATCGTTTCGTGGAGTGTTCATCATAGGTCATTTCGATATTAATAACACTATATTAATATTACACTAGTTACCATCCGGCTCGAAGGACCAATTGACCCGGAGCTCCTCGGATGCAATCACCACTAGGGGTCTGACCAGCCTGGATAAGCGTCCAGATAACGTCAGGAACGATGGGGGTACTGATAACTGTAGAACTCGAACCGAACGATGCACCATACATAAATAGACTATTATTAGCTTAATAGAATACGTCCAACTCGACGGTATGGTGCCAAACTATGACCATTCAACTATTAATCTACACGATATCTCAATGCCTATTCTGGGCCAAGTAGGCCTTACTACACCGCACGTGCTTCGTGGGGAGGCTTTTGCGTCTGTCACTCTGTTGGAGGGTAAAGAACTGGACTAAAAGAAAGTTCTACTTTACGAGCGTCATATATATATGCGCTATGAACAAATAGTACCACACGTATTTCGCCCGGCATATTACTGCGCGGAACCGGGGGCTGCCTCGACATGTTAGGCGGCACGATTGAACTTGAACCTAGGGGTATGGCAACCTGGCGCCAGGTTCTAGTCCAATGGTAGAATGAAACTATTATGGGCTGTTTAGTAGAAACGGGGATATTCAATGCATATTGTACAAGGAATATACAGGGGATATCAAACGATATACAAATACAATTAAATATATATATATAAATAAATATACATATTCGGTTTAATCTGATCCTTCACAACAGGTGCGGTTGCGGCCGCTTTACAGGACCTCCGGGCCGAGGTCCAGCTTATTCTGGATGCCATTGGCACTCAGGAGTATCAGCAGGCTGTTGCTCTGCGCCAGCTTCAGGCTCTCCGTACTTCATTAAACACTCTGCTTTTGACCCCACCTGTCCCAGGAGTCTCGGCCAGTTCACCACCCGTGGCAGACCTCGCACCTCGGGAGCCCCGTCTCTCCGAACCACGTCTGTTCAATGGTAACTTCGAGGATTGTGCCACATTCATCATGCAATGTGAGTTGGTCTTCCATCATCAACCCAGCCGTTTTTCGTCAGAGGGATCCCGAGTAGCCTACATGACTAACCTGCTCACGGGCCAAGCAGCACAGTGGGTTACTGCCTCCTGGGCAATGGGGGCTGATTTTGTTTTTCCTACCCAGACTTCGTGGCAGAGCTCCGCAGGGTTTTTCACCACCCAGCCCGTGGCCAGGACCCAGGAGCTCGGTTGGGCACCTTGCGGCAGGACAGTGGCAGTGTCAGAGACTACGCGCTGGAGTTCAGACTGGCCGCAACGGAGAGCGGTTGGAACGATCAAGCGCTTCGTCTCACCTTCCTGAGGGGGCTCAACGACGCAGTAAGGGACCAGCTCGCGACCCAAGAGGAGCCCGATTCTCTCGAGGGCCTGATCAGCCTCGCTATCCGCATCGACGGACGCCTCCGGGAGAGAAGGCGTGAGCGAGCACGACGGGGACCCCCAGACGTACCCCCCGAGTACCACAACCTCGAGGAGGTCTTCAGTACCCCAGACGTACCCCCCGAGTACCACGACCTCGAGGAGGTTTTCAGTACCCCAGACGTATCCCCCGAGTACCACGACCTCGAGGAGGTTTTCAGTGAGTCCAGGGCTCAGGTCTTTCCGCCTCACCGGCCTTACGACTGTGCCATCGACCTCCGCTCAGGGGCTCCCTTTCCCGGCGGCCGCCTCTACAGTGCTGACCGTCCTGCCCCCTCCGTGACTGGTGGGTTTTTTCCCTCCCGAGCCATGACCGAGGAGGAACCCATGCAGCTGGGACGCAACCGCCTTAGCCCGGCCGAACGGGAGTCCAGGCTCAGGTCCGGCCTTTGCCTGTACTGCGGCCGGGATGGACACCGTGTCTCCAATTGCCCTACCCGGCCAAGAAGACCAGGCTCGCCGGGACCCCGGGAGATCCTGGTGAGCCGTTTTTCCTGTTCCCCCACCCGTGCACCACCTAACCGTCTGGCGGACGTCACCCTAGCCTGGGCGGACCAGCGGGCGACGGTGGGTGCACTCATTGACTCTGGTGCTGATGGGAGTTTCATGGACGTTGGGTATGCCACCCGGGCCAACATTCCACTTGAGGACCTCGAGAGGCCCTTGGAGGTCTTCGCGCTGGATCATCGCCGCCTGGCTGACGTCACTCAACGCACCTGTCCAGTCCTTCTCACCATTGCTGGCAACCACGTTGAGAGACTCCAGTTTTTCATCACCAGCTCTCCTCTTGTCCCTGTGGTCCTGGGCAGGCCTTGGCTCGCGCTGCATGAGCCCCACGTCGCCTGGTCCTCCGGCACCATCAGGGGGTGGGGCCCCTCCTGTCGTGCCCAGTGTCTTCAGGTGCCGTCCAGCCCCCTCACCGGGTCCCAGTCCCCGTCTCCGGCCTCCCTCGCCGGTCCTCTGTCCCCGTGCCCGGCCTCCGCTGTCGGGCCCCAGTCCCCGTCTCTGGCCTCCCTCGCCGGTCCTCTGTCCCCGGGCCCCAGTCCCCGTCTCGGGCCTCCCTCGCCGGTCCTCTGTCTTTGTCCCCCTCTCCAGTGCCCCTGATCGCCGGCTTCCTTCGGTCCCGTCCGGGCAGGCCGGGGCCGAGTGGGTCGCCGGGTGGCTCCCGTGGAGGGGGGGGGGGGGTACTGTGAGGATTGGTTCTTTACCCACCACAGGCTTCTTAAAGTACTGTGATGAACCACAGGCTTCTTAAAGTACTGTGATGATTGGTCCGTTACCGGCCACACGCTCCGTTCCTTTAAGGTACTTTGTTGATTAATTGCATTCCCCGCCACACGCTCCGTTCCTGTAAGGTGCCGTGTTGATTGGTGCTCTCCCCACCACACGCTTCTGGAGCAATGATTAATTTCATCCCGCAGCTGTCACAGCTTGTCATCAGCGCCCTGTGGCTTTATATACCCTGATCCCCCTAATATCGATGTTGGATCGTTTTGAATATACACCTGCATTTGCCTGTCTTTCCCGTCGCTATTCCCTGTCTGTTGCTCCCCAGGACTTTCGTGAAGTAATCCCTGTGGAGAACCAGATTCCCCGTTCGAAGCTGCGCCTCGTTATCTGCCCGCTTTACGCATTGCGCTCTGGTGAGTTTTTGGAAACAGTTCTTTTTGGATCACCAGTTTTTTGTGTGTTTGTGAAACACCGAAGAGATCCCGTTTTTGTTTATACTGTTCTCACCTAATTTTTGTGTTGGATTTACACTTTGGATTACTGTATTGTTTTTTCTCTAGACTCTGCTAACTGTGTGTGTTACACCGAAGATCAAGTCACTTGGATATTTATTTGGATCAGTCACCTCTCTGTTTCTGTTGTGCGCTGGGCTAACTCAGATTTCTCTCTCTCTCCGTTTCCACCTGGAGTGAAAGCTGGGAGGATCTGCAGAGCGGCTTCAGACGTCACAAGCTAATTCCTCACCACCACCTACTGGGAGAATCTGCAGAGCCGCAACAATCTTCACTTGCCAGATTCCCCGTTTGTTCTGTTGCTCAACCTAATTCAATCTTGTGACTCTGAGAATAAATACGCCCTTGCTTTGGCTAACTCTGAAACAACTCTCTCTGTGCCGTTGCGCTTGAGGTCGGTTACAAACCCTAACAGGCTTCCTCTCCTAGTCAATTAGTAAATTTTATATTCATGGGCTTTCCCATCTTAGTCAATTGGACCCTTGCACTGAAGAACCTGTTTTGTTGCACAGCCCATGTATGTGCAGTTGTGAAGTTAATCTAAATCACTTGGAGTGTGAATGTGATATATCACAAGAAACTACTCAACCTCTACTGTCTTTAAGTATGAGTGAACACAACACCCTAGTTTATCTTTAGATCACAAAGTTTGAAAACATTATTACGTGTTTGTAGCATCAATGGCAACCAGATAAACAGTTAATGTAGACCAGGCTTCTAATTGAGACCTGCCTTTATTTTTCAAAACATGTAAAAACACCTTCTATTTGGGATTCTGCTCTTATTTAAAGTTTTACATATATTTATGTATATTTAGATTATAGTCTGGATGTTGCGGAAAGACGTCTTAACTACGGACATACAACATGAAAATGCTCGCTGGGGAGGGATCACCATGGTCACATGGTAAATACACTGGATACATCTCTCTCAGGATACATCTCTCTACTGGACGCATAGTGATGAAACTGATATCTGTCTTCTTGTCTGATCCAGGGGAAGATGGCAAATATATGTACTTCCCAAAATGTTGGAATGCTCCTTTAACTCTTGTGTAGTGTGCGCATTTCTGTTACTCAAATGTTTGCGGATCTAATAATAATAATAATAATTCATTGTATTTGTAAAGCGCTTCTCAGGAACCCGAAGTCGCTGAACCCATGGTGAACCCACAACATTACTGGGATTAAAACAGAAAAGCCTTAACAATTCATGGAGAAATACTTTATCTCCATTAAAAGCATTTTAGACAGCATATATGGTTCATTTTGCCATTTACCTCTGCTAGATCACATTTATCTATAAAAGTGCTATTCGTTTTATGTGATAAAATGTGATGTCTGTAAAAAAATCTAAAATTACATGAATGGAAAATAAATCATGTTTATCTTGAAAAATATAAATAAAACAAGGTGGAAGCAGACAGTGAAGGTACACAGTGAACCTTTTTGTTGAATTATTACCATATTTACTTATTTTCACCAAAATGTCCACACTTGGGTCCAGTTTAGACCCGAACACCACAATATAATGTGTATTGGGAGCAGGGCTGGACTGGGACCAAAAATCGGCCCTGGCATTTTTGGCCCAGACCGGCCCACCATAATCGGTCGGACACCACCCACCAGTACACTATCCTTGCGGTCCCCTTAAATATGCTGTACTATTCCCCCAAACCACTACAAAGATGGGTAGTAAGTGCCATGGACAAGTGTACCAGTGCAAGTGGACCAGTGTACTCACTCACTCTTGGCTGAATCTTGTTTTGGGTGGTGATGTAAAAACATCTGCATCATAGCAGGCTCAGGATGGGCAAAGTAGTCTATAGCCTGTTCATCCCTGTCTCTCTCCTCCACAACCTGGCTTGACTAGACATAAGGAGAGAGAGATGATTACAATTAACGGGTACATTCAGGTCCAGAATGGTTGGAATTCCCTGACAAAGATGTGCAAAAAGCTGTACAATTGAAACAATACCATACTGGTAATGTGCAAATAGTTGTTTATTCAATGAATGCATGGAGCTGTACAGATTTCAAGTATTCAAATATCAATGATGAATATTGCATAAGGTTTACACAGTTAATAGATCACCTTCTTGTTTATATTCATGTTCAGAGAGGAGTAATAGTTAGATCTTTGTATGTGATTTATATGGCAATTAAATCAATGGTGTGCTTGTTTGTTGAGTTTGACCTACATGTAGCAGCCTGAAAATATTGTTTATTATTCAGAGCTGCTGACTTGCCTTTTTATCTTCCCTTTCTGCACCAAGACATTCTAACTAGTTTCATTGATATTCGCACGAACAATGACACAAGCGTCTCCTTCTTCTTTCACTGGAATATGGATTATAAACGACATTACTGGATCATATTCTACAATCGTCTTCCCTGTGGAGCTAGTAGGCGACCAGCAGGGGGCAGTAGCAGGCAGAGAGTGTCGGAGAGAGTTGGGAGGAGATATATGGAGGAGAGAGATGGAAGACGCTCTCTTCGGCAGTGAACTTGACCACGAACGGTCGCAACAGGCATGTGCTCTGGACGAGCCCTGTTGCCGAAGTTACGTTGAAGGGCCCCGTGGAATAGTGACGGGTGATAGGAAGTACTTGCTAGTTGACGTGACATCCTAGAAGTACCAGCGATAGTGTGTGAGCAAACGGTACAGAACAAGGTACTAACATTATCGGGTTATAGTAGTTACTGTGTGCGGCATAAGTAGCGTGCGGCTAATAACATATCTGAGTCCTTAGTAGTCGGGTTATAGCAGTTACTGTGCCGGTATAGAGTGCAAGCCCAGATATGTGCGTGGACCTACAAACAGTCTGCTCCGGCCGTCAGCAGCTGTCTTCACCGGCGTTCTGCAACAGCTCTGCACCGGCTGGGAGCAGCCAGCACGGGAGTCGTCCCGTCCAGCAGAGGTCGCCAGCACACAGCATGCGCTCTCAACCCACCACTGCCTCTCTGCTCAGCTCCGCCTGCTAGGGTCCTCGCCGAGAGTGCTCGATGCCATCTTGCCTTCCGGACAACAGTGGCGCGGTGAGGCGGCCATTTTGGATGAGTATAAACAAGCGTCTATGCTCCGGAGCTTTACACCGTACACAGTGTGGTGCTGCCCGCGGGCGAAGTCAGCGTTGCTATTACAGTGTATAAGGGGAACCCCAAACTATATATGCCGGCATTAGAATAGGGCTTTTGCAAGGTATTAGTGGGCCCACACGTTTGTTTTCTTTCCTTTCATTTGAGTGTGATAACATGTGTGTTTAATAATATTTTCCCATCCAATTAACCCTTTCCCTGTGGGGAAGTTACAGACCTAGTGTATTATAAATAAAGCCTAGAGAGGTATTATTCTGGCCGTATAATTAAAGCCTTTTGAGGTATTATACAGGGTGAAGACCCAGACGTGGGTGATGAGTCAAACACAGTGAAGTATATTATCCCTGATATTAACCCAGAGGTGGGTGTATAATATACGTGTTTATGACGTATGGAGTTACCAACGGTACTATAGTGGGACTTCCGTCCAATTGGCCACTAGTAGTAGATCATTGTAACTGACCAGTACATAACATTAAAGAATCGGATGGGAGATTTGTGTGTGTGTCTATCCATGGGCCGGTTGACAATCCTTTTGGTGTGGGTAACGTTAATATAATTAACCCTTTCCTATTCCACCTTTCCCTCTTCATTGTAAGGTTTCTAGGGTCATTGAGGGAGGGTACTGCTTGCTGGGGGAACTCAGAGTATTTAATTACAATTCAGTCCCGAGGTGTGGGAGGGTTTAAGGAGCAACTGGGGGGAGTGGGAGCGTGTTGGGGAGTACTGCTGACCGCCCTGCTGCAGGGAAGGAAGATCAGAGTACCAGACCAGGTTGGTAAATCCCGGGCCCCATCCACTCACACTACCAGCCTCCAGTCAACGCCCCAGGCCCAAAGACGAGGGTGCAGTCAGACAGAGTTCTACTGTGTCCAGCTACCTCGTGACTGCCAGCAACCGTTCCCACGAAGCAGGGATAATCCACCCTGCTACATTTGGCGTCACGAACAGGATCTACATCCTACTCCACTCCCTCGTAAGTGACGACCAAGAGACCTAAGATGTCGGACAGCGACACCCCGAAGCCGGAGGTCAAAGCCGGGCCGTCCCGGGCGGAGCGACAAGATGACCCGCCGGCCCCTCTCAAAGAGGAAGGAGAGAAAGCCGAGACTGTGCAGGCTTTGGCCGCAGAAGTGGAGTTTCTAAAGGGTCAACTCCAGGACCAGGCGGGCGTCCTGGACCACCAGGCCGAACAACTGGAACGGGCCAGGCGCAAAGAGTCGCTTGCCGTGGCACAGGCCATGATCCTACAGCTCCCTCCAGCGCCCCTCCCGGTGGTGTACGTCCAACGAGAGCGGAAGTGCAGCGAATTTGGGGGTGAAAAGGAGAGAGGGGAACTGCCGGTGGAAGACTGGATCCAGGCAATGAGGACCCATCTCCGTGCCAGTCGAGTGCCCGCGGAGGAACAAGCGGAGGTCGTACAGCTTCACCTCAAAGGCGAAGCGAAGCAGATGGTACGCTTCCGGACGGAGGGAACTATCCCGGACACGGAAGCCTTGTTCTCGCTCCTTGAGGAAACCTATGGGGACAAGGTCCCGGTCAGCGTTCGACTGGGGGAGTTCTTTGACCGAAGACAGGCCGCCGGCGAGACCGTACGCCAGTTCGCCTATGACCTGCAGGAGAGGATCCGTCGCCTACGACGTCGGGCGCCTACGCTGGTGGCCGACGCCACCGCCCTGCTACAAGAGCGGTTTGTGGTGGGCCTCCGAGACGAGGCCCTGAGGAGAGAAATGCATGAGGGAGGACGGGACGCGGCCGTTCCCCCAGGTACTGCAGGCGGCGATCGATTGGACGGAGGACGAGCTGGTCCTCCCCGCCGACAAGGGTCCCCCCCGGGGCTTGGTCCACGCCGCGACCGGTGAGGGACGAGAGACCCCGCCGAGCGTGGACACGCTGCGAGACACTATTAAGCAGATCCAGGCGGGAATGGAGCGGCTAGGTGCACGCCAGGAGCAACTAGCCCAGACCTTCTCACAGGAACGTGACGCGCCCCGGAGAGGCGCCACCGGACGGCGACGCCGAGACGACGCAACCGCCGCCCCACGAGAGCCCCGCCGAGACGAAGCCGGCCGGCTGATCTGCTATGCCTGCAATCAGCCGGGCCACATCAGCAGAGACTGCCCCCGCTCGGCCGGCGAGCCACGCCCCGCCTCTACTCCCAACCCCGAAGCTCCGGGCTCGTCAGGGTACGACCCGGAACACGAAGGACAGTCGACGCCGTCGTAACCGGAGTCGCCGACTCGGCCGCGGAGGGCACCGAGATGCAAGACGTGCAAGGGGAATGCCTCACACTAGACGTCCAGATCGACGGGGTCGAGACCCGCTGCCTCGTCGACACCGGCGCCGAAGTCACCACCATGTACGAAAGCCACTTTCGAAGACACTTCCCGAAGTCGAGGTTGACCCCCGCCAACTGGATCACTCTCATCGCCGCCAACGGGTTGGAGATCCCAGTGGTGGGGTGTCTCTACACCGAAGTGAAGTGCCTAGATATGACATTTACGGGGAAATGCATATTCATACTAAAAGACGACCCCGGCCGAGGGGACCCAGGAGACGCCGTCCAGGGACTTCTGGGCATGAGCGTGCTTGGCGGGGTAGACGGCCTGTTCGCGGGGATCAAGGGGATGCGGCCAGTGAACCGAAGACGTGTCGACGCTAGAAGCATCGCCATCCGCCGTGTGGTCGCCGTCCTGGCCCAAGAAGCCCGAGAGTGTACCGCCCCGGGAAGGATGGGGTACGTCAAGGTGGCCGGCAGAGAGTCTGTGGTCATTCCCCCGCACAGCGAAGTGGTCGTCTCAGGCCGCTGCGAGACGACAGCGGGGATGCGGCGTCCCGTGATGCTAGAGAATACGCAGAGTGCCAACCTGCCTCCCGGACTATTGGTGGCGAACGTGGTGGCATACGCCCGACAGGGGAGAGTGCCTGTTCGGGTGTTGAACCCGACCAACGTCGAGATGGTGCTCCGACCCCGGTCCCGGCTGGCAGAGCTCCACTGCCCCCGTCAGGTACGGCCCCAGGAGAGGGTGACCGTGGAGGAAGTAGACGGAGGCGTCCGAGTGACGGCGATTGAGACTCGAGCCAGCCCGCCAGAGGCGGAGCCGGACGGGAAGACCCGCGGGCTCGCCGTGGCCGTGCAGGCGAACCTGCAGGGTCTCACACCGGCCCAAGTGAGCCGGCTAAATCAAGTGCTGGAGAAACACAAGGCGGTGTTGTCCGTCGACGACGGGGACTATGGTTACACAACCACCGTCACGCACTACGTTCCCACTGGTGACGCACACCCGGTCAAGCAACGACACCGCCGAATACCGCCCCACGTGTTCCAAGAAGTGAAGAGACATGTACAAGACCTGGGCCCTCATTCATCAACGTGTCTTTCGCACAGATATGTGCTTAACCTGTGCATACGACCATTTCTAAGCAAAGAGTGGGATTCATCAATTTCAACTTGAACTTGACTTCGTGCTTATGTGTACGCACAGCTCGGAGCACACTTAGCTGACGCCCAGTGGTAGAATATATTATTACAACAAGGAAATGAGCTTCTGTGCATTAGTTTCAACACTGGCATGTTCTGTATGAACCGTAATTCATTATAGTTCATTGTAAAATAGCAACAGTAGTGTAATTATGGTCAAAACCCTATAAATAGCATTTGGAATAATAGATCTTTCTCTCAGAATGAATGCAGCATGGTTTATATAGCGTTATCGGAATATACGGGGTGTACTGACTGACTGCGCTCCGCGTAGCTCAACTCGTTATTATTTTGCGCACAGACCTCAGAAACACGGGAACGTTTTGATTATATTTAAAAGGCTTTACGTTAAACTAAACAAGTGGAATTTCGAAGCTGTAAGCAGAATACAAGTCATATGAACACCCACGATATAGTGTTCTTCCCCCTTTTTACTGTATAAGAAAGAATAAAAAACGCATTGCAATGACACCAGGGTGTATGTGTATTACAAAACCCTTGCAATAATGTGTCTTAAATGAATGGAAAGCATACATGCTCTGGACACAGAGCATATCGTGTGGGTGATATGACTTGTATTATGCTTACAGAATTCCACGTATTTAGTTTTACAATGTCAAAGCCTTTTAATGTAAATCAAAACGTTCCCGTATTTCTGCAATCTATGTGCAAAATAATAACGAGTTGAGTTCTAACAAAGAACATATTACATGCTGGTATGCTGATAGAGTAAACTATTATATGAATATGATATGATATAAGGTATACACTGGTCCGTCGCATACACTGGTATGCGCAAGTTACTGTTGCATAATGTAGGCTATGGCTGCTATTATATGTAATTCATATAGGCTACCTAATAGTATATGATTTTTAGAGGCATCTATTTTGTTGTCTGTAATACCGACAACAAAATAGATGCCTCTAAAAATCATATAGCCAATCGAACACAACTAATAAAGGCATTCATATTACAGCACGGTTATAATGACACACAACCAACGCCAAACAGTGGTCAACGAACGGTCTTTATTAGTATTTTGAGCTGTCCAGGCAGAATTGCAGCAATGGTCTTAGGGAGCCGTTGATATCTGACATCACCGTTTACAAGTCCGCCTTTTATTTATCCCATAACACGCGTTGTGTCTTCTTGGTTCGACAGCAGTGAACAATCTCTGTGAAGTTTCTCAGAGTTCCGCTCGGGTCAGTCCATTATTTCACATCCCATGGGGGGTGTTTCATCACTTTCATGACCATATATGGATAATCATGCACGAGCATTGACGGTAGAACAAAGAGGTATTTATCAACACGGAGGAGCATAGGACCTGTGTACGCACGGTTGATGAATCCCAATATTTCTGTGCGTGCACTGATTCTAAATTCTGTGCTTACGTGTGGAAATAGAACATATTCTACGCCACGTTGATGAATGAGGGCCCTGGTGAACCAGGGTGTCCTGGTAGAGAGCTGCAGTCCGTGGGCGTCACCAGCCGTGATCGTCATAAAGAAGGATGGCTCCGTGCGTTTCTGCTGCGACTACCGCCGCCTAAATCACGTGACGCACCGAGACACGTACCCCCTACCTCGCATCGAGGAGTCCCTAGACGCCTTGGGGCAGGCCAAGATCTTCTCTTCGCTCGATCTCACCGCCGGCTACTTCCAGGTGGCGGTGAAAGAAGAAGACCAAGAGAAGACGGCAGTCACGACGCCCTTCAGCCTCTACCAGTGGACCCGTATGCCTTTTGGGCTGTGTAACGCACCAGCGACATTCCAGCGGTTGATGACCGCCGTGCTGGGAGACCTGGCCTTCGACGTCCTACTCGTCTATCTAGACGACGTCTTGGTGTTCGCCAGGGACTTCGAGAGCCACTGTCAGAAGTTGGACCTGGTGTTTGGACGACTTCGGGAGCATGGGCTCAAACTCAAGCCCCGGAAGTGCTTCCTTCTGAAGACCGAAGTCAAGTTCCTGGGACACGTCGTCTCCGCAGCAGGCATACAGGTCGACACAGACAAAGTGAAGGCGTTGGAGGACTGGCCGGCGCCACGCTCAGCAAAGGAAGTGAGACAGGTGATCGGGTTCCTGTCCTATTATCGGCGGTTCGTGCCCCGCTTCGCACAGGTGGCCCAGCCGCTGCACGCCCTGATGGGGAAAGAAAAGAAGGGGTTCGCCAAAGGCCGGCCCGAGGCCTTCAAGTGGACTCCGCAGTGTCAGACGGCCTTCGACCATCTGCGGAAGTGCCTCCTGGCACCCCCGGTGCTGGCCTACCCCGACCTCCAGCTCCCCTTCATAGTGACCACAGACGGGAGTTACTTGGGACTGGGAGCGGTACTAAGTCAGAAACAAGAGGGAGTGGAGCGGGTCATCGCCTTTGCGAGCCGAGGCCTGCGTGGTCCAAAAGGAATGACCAAAATTATAGTGCGTTCAAGCTGGAACTCCTCGCCCTGAAGTGGGCAGTCACTGAGAAGTTCAGAGACCTCTTGATGTACGCCCAGTTCACCGTGATCACCGACCACAACCCGCTGAGGCACCTCGGCATGGCCAACCTGGGAGCAGTGGAGCAGCGGTGGAACGCTCAGCTTGCGGAGTACGACTTCGTGGTGCACTACAAACCTGGTCGACTCAACCAGAACGCAGACGCTCTGTCTCGCATGCCGATGCGATCAGAACCTGAAGTGGAAGACACTGAGAAGGACTTCCTAATGATACCCGCGGCCGGCACCCACACCCGTCAGGGTCTCGAGGAACGGGTCGCTCCCTTGTCCGTCCTCGCCCCAGTCGCCCGCGAGGGCTACGTCGTGGTCCCAGCAGAGGAAGTACGGGCCCAGCTGTGCCCCGGGAGACCGGCAGAGACGCGGGAGGTCTCGAGTGTCGGCGCACGACGGATAGCGGCACAGAAGGGGAACAGCGGATATGACTGGGCGGAAATGCGGCAGCTCCAGGCAGACGACCCCGAGTTGGGTCCGGTGTGGCGGGCGGTGACACAGGGGGTCCCCCCCACTAAGGTACAGCTGAAGGAAGGAGACCCGAAACTCTGCAAGTTATATGGGCAGTGGTCGAAAGATCTCGTTGGTGGGTGTTTATTTCCCGCCTCCCAAAAGTGCAGAGGTGATATAGTTTTACAAAAAATGTGAAAAGTGAAAATAACGTAAACCAAAATACCCTATACTTACTATATCTAAAAAAATGGAAAAAGAGAAAACAAATAAACAAAACAAAATATACTTAATACTTAACACTACACAAAGTCTAAATACACAATATACACTACTACTTCCACTACAAGCAATACCAACACGTTTTACTAGGGATCCTGGTTACCTTCACTGTAACTCAGTCCATTCAAGACTGACGTCCCTGGGCCAAAGCAGCTCTCTTGTATCCAATAGCCCCTCCCACTAGGCTTTAAACAGGATGTACATATTATTATTCTTTTTAACACATTAAACCAATTCCTACACACAAAATATATATCCTCCACTATATCACATAACTTCCAACTGTTTTAAATTACAGATAACCAAGTAAACAGTACAATACAATCATATCGCTCACGTGACGATTACCTTGCGTCAACCCCTCCCATTTAACCTGGCGGATATGTGTGCTTCTGCTTGGCCAACACGTCAACCTAGGAGTGCAGAGCGAAGCGAATGCATCATGACTGTGAGTAATAAATGTGATGTGATGAATGAATGTCTTGCTGTATGAACGTCATTCTGCTATAACAACGGAAACGGAATGAAATGATTGTGCGCATTCGGACATCCTACGAAAGCTGACAAGAGGGAATGTTTGGTGTGTGTGTGTGTGTGTGTGTGTGTGTGTGTGTGTGTGTGTGTGTGTTGCTCCGCGGCATATGACGTGTGTGCGTTCCCATGTGCGCTGTCCACATGAAACGCACCACATTACATTATACGGTTATGGTATATGGAAAGACAGACAATGAGTGTGTGTGTATGTACAGTATGCGCACTGCCCGCAAAGTCAGTGACGGAGCCGTACCGTCACATCATCCCTCTCCTCCTCGAGGTTGGCGATGTGCGGCAACCTGGATAGGTAATCTGCCACCACATTGGTCTTGCCCGATCGGTGTCGGATGTTAAACTTAAATGGCTGGAGTGAGAGGTACCATCGGGTAAGGCGGCTGTTGTGGTCCCTCATGGAGTTGATCCAGGTAAGAGCTCGGTGGTCCGTTTCCAGGTCAAATTCCCGTCCAAGCAGGTAGTACTGCAGACTCTCCAGCGCCCACTTAATGGCCAAACCCTCCTTTTCCACTGTGGAATACCTGGTCTCCGGTGGCTTCAGCTTGCGGCTCAGGTATAGGATTGGATGTTCTTCCCCAGGGTCTCCTTGGGCCAAAACCGCTCCAAGGCCAACTTCGGATGCATCCACCTGTACCAGAAATCTTCTGGTGAAGTCCGGGCTCTTGAGGACAGGGGAAGAACATAGGTGGGATTTCAATGCTTTGAAAGCCGTTTCACACTCCTCTGACCAGTTTACTGGATTATTCTGGTCCTTATTGGTCAGTGCTGTAAGTGGGGTTGCAATGGTTGCAAACTGGGGCACAAAACGTCGGTACCAGCCAGCCAATCCCAGGAAGGACCGTACTTCCTTCTTGGTCCGAGGTCGAGGGGAGTTTTGGATAGCTTCCACCTTATCCACTTGCGGACGCACCTCACCCCGTCCTAGCAGGTAGCCCAGGTACCGTGTCTCCTGCTGTGCCCACTCACACTTGGCAAGGTTGAGTGTCAATCCCGCCTTTCGGATTCTTCCCAGCACCAGTGACACATCTTGGACATGCTCCTCCCAAGTCGCACTGAAGATGACCACATCATCCAGGTATGCTGCACTGCAGTGGTCACACCCCTGGAGGACTCTGTCCATCAGTCTTTGGAAGGTGGCTGGTGCTCCATGAAGTCCAAAGGGCATCACTGTGAACTGGTACAAGCCAGCTGGTGTTCGGAATGCTGTATATGGCCGACACGACTTCTCCAGCGGGACCTGCCAGTATCCTTTACAGAGATCCAGGGTTGTGATGTATCTGGCAGCTCCGATCTTCTCCAGTAAGTCGTCGATCCTTGGCATGGGGTAGGCATCAAACTCAGAGATGGCATTGAGCTTCCTGAAGTCAATGCATATCCTGAGTGAACCATCTTTTTTAAAGACAATGACTACCGGACTGCACCATTCTGAGTTAGAAGGTTCAATCACTCCGAGCTTCAACATCTCCTCTATCTCCAGTCGCAGCTTTTCCACCAGCTGTTGGGGGACACGGTAGGGACGTTGGCGGATTGGCCGTCCATCTTTTAGGCGAACTACATGCTCAATGAGGGTGGTTTTCCCTGGCCTGGTGGCAAAGAGGGATGGAGACTCCTGGAAGACCTGGAGGAGCTGTGCAGCTTGCTCTAGAGTTAGATGTACTAAGACAGGGGTAGCAGTTGTAGTTAGAGCTCTCAGTCCTGTCTCCATTTCCTCTTCCACGTCCACCTCCCTCACCAGCAGAGCTGTTCCTTGCGCCTGGATTGGACGTTCCTTCCATTGTTTCAGGAGGTTCACGTGATAAGTCTGTTTCTGTTTCTTCTTGTCCGGGTGATGGACCTCATATGTGACAGGACCCATCTTGCGGGTGATGAGGTATGGCCCTTGCCATTTCGCCAAGAGCTTGCTGTTGGACGAAGGGAGGAGCAACAGGACTTTTTGGCCAGCCTGTAGCTCACGGTGCCTGGCCTGTTGGTCATACCAGGCCTTCAGACCTTTCTGGGCCTCACGCAGGTTGACCTCTGCCTCCTCCTGGTATCTGGCCAGCCGATCCCTCATCTCCAGCACAAACTGCACCACCCCTCTGTCACTCGAATGGGTGGAAGGACCCTCCCAGCCCTTTCGGAGCAGATCCAACGGTCCCTGTACCTCCCAGCCATACAACAGTTCAAATGGTGAGAAACCTGTTGAGGCCTGGGGAACTTCTCGGTAGGCGAAGAGCAGAAATGGGAGCCAGCGATCCCAGTCCTTGCCAGTGTCATCCACAAACTTCCGCAACATCCTCTTCAGCGTCTGGTTGAACCTTTCGACCAACCCATCAGTTTGCGGGTGGTAAGGGGTGGTCCTGATCGCTGAGATGCCCAATTGTTTGTGGAAGAGATGCATCAGCCTAGAGGTGAAGTTGGTCCCCTGGTCCGTCAAGATCTCATCTGGTATCCCCACTCTGGAGAACAGCTGTACCAAAGCCCGCAGAACCACGGGAGCGGTGATGGTGCGCAGGGGAAAGGCCTCTGGGAAACGGGTGGCGTAGTCACTCACAACCAGGATGTACTGGTGTCCACCGCTGCTTTTCACCAGAGGGCCCACAATGTCCATAGCAATCCTGCGGAATGGAGTAGAGATGACAGGGAGTGGCTGGAGGAAAGCTCGGTCAGATTTGCGGGCAGGGCATGTTTTCTGACATGTGGGGCATGTGGCGCAATATTGATCAATGTCAGTGTACATGCAGGGCCAATAAAAGCGCGCACTAACCCGTAAAAATGTTTTATGGTGGCCAAGATGGCCGGCCCATGGGAGGGTGTGTGCTAGGTGCATGACCAGTCCTCTACAGCTAGCAGGCACCACAAGACGTCTGTGGTCATCTGTAACTTTGTATAACACGATATTATCAACAATGAACATTTCCCTTCCCACACAATTTGTTTTGGTCTCTTCTACCACTTGCATAAACAACAGTTTCAAAGTCACATCTTCCCTCTGTATCACAGAAATATTGTCAGGCACTTCCCACATTTTGTCTGTTGGTTCAGGTTCGGTAGATTTTAACTGCTTCTCAAAGCAGCGTTGACGCCGAGATTTTTTTGGCCCCTTAGTGCCACCCTCACACAGACTACTGTCAAAATCTGGGAGTGGTTGTACTCCAGCCTTTGCCTGGGCTCGAGTTATCACAGGACACACAACATCTCCCCTCTTCCCCGAGACAGTTTGGACTGGCAATTCTGTCTCCTGCAGTAAATCCACCAGTATCCGTAAATCTCTCCCTAATATGAGATCTACCGGCAAATTGTCTACCACCCCAACAGTTAATAGGTAAGGCTGGTTCTCAAGGGTAACAGTTATCTCTGTTTTGGGGTACAGATGCTTATCCCCATGCACACACAACACATCTGCTTGGCGGCTATAGTCCACACTGCCTACTGGTACTATACTGCGTTTCACAAATGACATAAAGCTACCAGTGTCCAACAGAGCAGTAACCTGGTGGCCATTAACAGTCACAGTCCTATAGTGCTGAGCTTGCACTTCCTTATCCCCGGTAGTCTCCACCTCAGGCTGGGGTGCATAGCAAGCGCCTGTGGCCTTAGCTTTGCGTATGGGACACTCAGAAGCTTTGTGGCCTGACTGCTGGCAATAGTAACACACAAAGTCAAAGTCCTTACCGGCTGATCGTTGGTTTGGGGCAGAGCTGGGGTTACCTGGAGGTTCCTGGTTATACCTTCGCGGTGCAGGCTTTAGATAGGGTGGCTGGAGCAACTGCTGGGGTTCTGCACTGGTGGAGCGTACAGCTGGTCCTCCTCTTCGAGCGTTGACGAACTGTAGAGCCAGTTTAGCAGCTGCCAGTCCCTCCCCTGGCTCATGCTCCTTCACCCATGTCCTCACCTCGGAGGGAAGTAGCAGGAGTAACTGCTCCAAGATGATCGCCTCTCCAACCTCCTCCTTGCTGTGCTGCTCGGGCCGAATCCAGCGACGGTAGAGCCCCTTCAGTCGGTGATAGGTCTCGGTGGGGTTCTCTCCCGGTGGTACCGCAGTGGACCGGAACTTCTGCCGGTACGTCTCTGAAGAGATGTCAAACTCCATCAGCAGTGCCGTCTTCAGGTCTGCATAGCAGTGGGCTCTTTCCTCATCCATCGCCGTGTAAGCCTCCAATGCCTTCCCGGACAGCAGTGGCATGAGTCGGCATGCCCACTCACTTTCCACCCAGTTCCATGTTCTAGCCATGAGCTCAAAACGTAACAGGTAGTTCTCAATGTCCTCACCCATCAAAAATTGGGGAATTTTAGGCTCACTATAGTGCCTCCAATCTGGCCTTGACTGCTCCGGCCTACTGACTGAGTCAGGAAACTGCAGAGAGGGTGCCACTGATGGTGCATCCTGGTACCCACGCCGGGGTGCAGGTGTAGACGGGTCAAGTCTGGGGTTGCTTGCTGTCCCTGGAGTTGCAATAGGGTCATACAAATTTGGGGCAGGCAGTGAAATATTTTGACGTTGCTGGGGAGCTGGTTGAACCAGTGGAAGAGAGGTCCGCAGGCCTCGAATCTCTGCCAGCAGGCCCTCCTCTCTCCTTTGCTGTCCTGCTAGGAAGTCTCTCATTATTACCAGCAGTTCTCCCCCTGGTCCACCGGTCGGCGCTGGGGCTGCAGCGCCCTTCTCGTCCTCCGGGTCTGTCTCCCAAGCCCGGTCGGTATCACTGGCTGCCGACTCCTCATCTCGCTCTTGTCTCTGGGAGCGCAGTCCGGCGCGCTGCCTGGGCAGGCGGGTTATCTTCTTTCGGCTAGCCATCCCACTTCTGACACCATATGTGACGGGGTCCTCTCCCGAACTCCTTTGATTCTCTCATAAACAGGTGTAGTCGAAAGATCTCGTTGGTGGGTGTTTACTTCCCGCCTCCCAAAAGTGCAGAGGTGATACAATATAGTTTTACAAAAAATGTGAAAAGTGAAAATAACGTAAACCAAAATACCCTATACTTACTATATCTAAAAAAATGGAAAAAGAGAAAACAAATAAACAAAACAAAATATACTTAATACTTAACACTACACAAAGTCTAAATACACAATATACACTACTACTTCCACTACAAGCAATACCAACACGTTTTACTAGGGATCCTGGTTACCTTCACTGTAACTCAGTCCATTCAAGACTGACGTCCCTGGGCCAAAGCAGCTCTCTTGTATCCAATAGCCCCTCCCACTAGGCTTTAAACAGGATGTACATATTATTATTCTTTTTAACACATTAAACCAATTCCTACACACAAAATATATATCCTCCACTATATCACATAACTTCCAACTGTTTTGAATTACAGATAACCAAGTAAACAGTACAATACAATCATATCGCTCACGTGACGATTACCTTGCGTCAACCCCTCCCATTTAACCTGGCGGATATGTGTGCTTCTGCTTGGCCTACACGTCAACCTAGGAGTGCAGAGCGAAGCAAATGCATCATGACTGTGAGTAATAAATGTGATGTGATGAATGAATGTCTTGCTGTATGAACGTCATTCTGCTATAACAACCGAAACGGAATGAAATGATTGTGCGCATTCGGACATCCTACGAAAGCTGACAAGAGGGAATGTTTGGTGTGTGTGTGTGTGTGTGTGTGTGTGTGTGTGTGTGTGTTGCTCCGCGGCATATGGCGTGTGTGCGTTCCCATGTGCGCTGTCCACATGAAACGTACCACATTACATTATACGGTTATGGTATATGGAAAGACAGACAATGAGTGTGTGTGTATGTACAGTATGCGCACTGCCCGCAAAGTCAGTGACGGAGCCACACCGTCACAAAGATACAGGACAAGTGGGAGCCTACGCCGTATGTGGTGGTTAGGCAGAGCCACGAAGGGACGCCCGTGTTCACGGTCAGGCCCGAAGCAGGGGGTCCAGAAAGGACCGTGCATCGAGACCAGCTCAAGACCTGTCCATTCCCGGCTTCTGACCCGGAAGTGCGGGGGAGGGCCCCTCGACAGATCCCGGTGGCACCGCGGAGCTCGTCCGAATCAGACATCGGAGGTGCTTTCGGGCACCGGCGGGAACCGCATCCTAGGGCGTGTAACCACCCCGGGCCCCTGCGGGACGCCCCTGAGGAGGCTGCGAGCGGCGAGTCAGAGGTGGAGTCGACCCCCTCAGGAGAGGAGGGGGAAGGTGGCGGAGACGGAGTCGAAGAGGAGGTCGTGGGCGGTCCACCGATGGCCCCGGAGGGCGCGGCTGTGGTCCATGACCCGCCGACGGACACTGAAGAATCCGACACGGAGTCGGAGGTGGGAGAGGTGGAACCCCCCAGAGTGGAGCCCGCTCGGCCCCAGAGGAGCACCAGAGGTCGGCTACCCGCTCGGTATCACCAGGACTACGTGCTCAAGAGTGTTTGTTGAACAGTGTGTCCAACTCATGAAGGAGTGTGTGAAACTGTTAGCATAATGTGTGATTGTGGATCTATGCGGGAAAATGTTGGTCTCAGGACCGTTTTCATGCATGCGTTGGTTGGTGTTTTGTTGTTAACTTGCAGAGGACTTAGCAAGTTCAAAGTGGGGGGAAATGTAGCAGCCTGAAAATATTGTTTATTATTCAGAGCTGCTGACTTGCCTTTTTATCTTCCCTTTCTGCACCAATACATTCTAACTAGTTTCATTGATATTCGCACGAACAATGACACAAGCGTCTCCTTCTTCTTTCACTGGAATATGGATTATAAACGACATTACTGGATCATATTCTACAATCCTCTTCCCTGTGGAGCTAGTAGGCGACCAGCAGGGGGCGGTAGCAGGCAGAGAGTGTCGGAGAGAGTTGGGAGGAGATATATGGAGGAGAGAGACGGAAGACGCTCTCTTCGGCAGTGAACTTGACCACGAACGGTCGCAACAGGCGTGTGCTCTGGACGAGCCCTGTTGCCGAAGTTACGTTGAAGGGCCCGTGGAATAGTGACGGGTGATAGGAAGTACTTGCTAGTTGACGTGACATCCTAGAAGTACCAGCGATAGTGTGTGAGCAAACGGTACAGAACAAGGTACTAACATTATCGGGTTATAGTAGTTACCGTGTGCGGTATAGAGTGCGAGCCCAGATACGTGCGTGGACCTACAAACAGTCTGCTCCGGCCGTCAGCAGCTGTCTTCACCGGCGTTCTGCAACAGCTCTGCACCGGCTTGGAGCAGCCAGCACGGGAGTCGTCCCGTCCAGCAGAGGTCGCCAGCACACAGCACGCGCTCTCAACCCACCACTGCCTCTCTGCTCAGCTCCGCCTGCTAGGGTCCTCGCCGAGAGTGCTCGACGCCACAACAGTCGCGCGGTGAGGCGGCCATTTTGGATGAGTATAAACAAGCGTCTATGCTCCGGAGCTTTACACCGTACACAGTGTGGTGCTGCCCGCGGGCGAAGTCAGCGTTGCTATTACAGTGTATAAGGGGAACCCCAAACTATATATGCCGGCATTAGAATAGGGCTTTTGCAAGGTATTAGTGGGCCCACACGTTTGTTTTCTTTCCTTTCATTTGAGTGTGATAACATGTGTGTTTAATAATATTTTCCCATCCAATTAACCCTTTCCCTGTGGGGAAGTTACAGACCTGGTGTATTATAAATAAAGCCTAGAGAGGTATTATTCTGGCTGTATAATTAAAGCCTTTTGAGGTATTATACAGGGTGAAGGTCCAGACGTGGGTGATGAGTCAAACACAGTGAAGTATATTGTCCCTGATATTAACCCAGAGGTGGGTGTATAATATACGTGTTTATGAGGTATGGAGTTACCAACGGTACTATAGTGGGACTTCCGTCCAATTGGCCACTAGTAGTAGATCATTGTAACTGACCAGTACATAACATTAAAGAATCGGATGGGAGATTTGTGTGTGTGTCTATCCATGGGCCGGTTGACAATCCTTTTTGTGTGGGTAACGTTAATATAATTAACCCTTTCCTATTCCACCTTTCCCTCTTCATTGTAAGGTTTCTAGGGTCATTGAGGGAGGGTACTGCTTGCGGGGGGAACTCAGAGTATTTAATTACAATTCAGTCCCGAGGTGTGGGAGGGTTTAAGGAGCAACTGGGGGGAGTGGGAGCGTGTTGGGGAGTACTGCTGACCGCCCTGCTGCAGGGAAGGAAGATCAGAGTACCAGACCAGGTTGGTAAATCCCGGGCCCCATCCACTC
The DNA here is from genome assembly GCF_963971535.1 of Notolepis coatsorum. Lineage (NCBI taxonomy): Eukaryota > Metazoa > Chordata > Actinopteri > Aulopiformes > Paralepididae > Notolepis > Notolepis coatsorum. The sequence continues at coordinate 118,664,853 of NC_140169.1, read as the reverse complement.
ACACTACCAGCCTCCAGTCAACGCCCCAGGCCCAAAGACGAGGGTGCAGTCAGACAGAGTTCTACTGTGTCCAGCTACCTCGTGACTGCCAGCAACCGTTCCCACGAAGCAGGGATAATCCATCCTGCTACATACAGTTAATGTGCCTACCATGTGATGGTGCATGATCAATGGACAGCACAAAAAACGATTTGTGTAGGTGGAGACTAGAGCTACAACAGATAGTAATACGTTATAAGAGTAAGTAATCCATACCATATAATAGTTACCTTATTACCATACTTGGCTGAAAATATATTTTGCTGCCTGTTGTGAATGTGTTTTTCCCTGTAGGCTAATTGTTGTGAAGGGCCAGATTAAACTGAGAATCTACCTTTATTGTTTGATATACTTTGTATATTATTTATATATATACACGGAATATCCCTTTACCTGCGTTCAGACCAGAGTAATATTCGCTCTCCTATTGGACAGCGCCCCCAGGCGCTAGCGCGCAAGCCCCCAACGGCAAGTTCAAAGACAACTGCAGGCATGTCAGAACATGCCCGGAGTCAGCGTAGTGATACCAGACAAGAACTGAGGTTGGGACTAGATATTCACTTAAGTATAAATACAGCGCAAGGTGCGCACACCGTGCTTAGTTCAATTCAGTTACGTTCAGTACCTTACCCACCTTCACCACGAGTCAACGTGCAGTGAAGTGAGCAACCTTGCGTCTAACAGAGCATTGAGAACCGCGTGCGAATAGAATGGTAAAAGTGTCAGAGTTTAATGAAGTAACGTTGAGTTCGACTTAATCTAATGTGAAGTAAATAGTTGTTAATTTATTGTATATCGTGCGGCCACAGTTCTTTCGTGTGTAACATTACCCAGCGGTTCGTCGTGTCTTTAGCTAGTGTACTTAACCAGGCTGTGTGGCCTAAATACGTCGCCCACACCCGAGGAGTCCTAGGCGGAGAACCGTTGGACATGTACACAGGAGAATCGGCGTCGGCGATTGCAGAACCATTCCTGGTTGGATTATATTGATTTGGAACGTGGTACCCGGAGAAGAGCATCGTTGATTTCCACTATCGTTTGGGATTCAACCTCGTGAGGATTACAACTCGGGTCGGCCTCGTGGACGGGGCTGGCTAGCTGTCATCAATGCTGTCGAGCATCTGGATTACAATTATTACTTTGCTGCTGATCAAGGGAGTTTACAAGGACCGACTCCTGTACCTGGAGTCTCTTTATTCCTCATTGAATCAGACGGAGTACCCGAACATTCCTCTACCCTCCAGGCCTTACACCCCCGGAGGGAACCCATTGTCTCCAGTCGGTACCAGTGTTGCCCTATATAGTTGCTACTATACGACAGGTGGTGTCAACTTAGACCCATCGTAGGATTCCTGCTATTCTTAGTGACTCATGCTCTTGACTGACTTTACGTATATTCTTCGCCTTACAAGCGCAACCCTAATTCTCATTCTGTAACCTAACGTTGCCTAATAATAATAAATTACCCTCAAATACTATTTCTTTGTCAATGCCGTATTCTTGTGGGTGTTCACCATCTATATTTGATGTACTGTCTGGCCAGTAATTAAAGTACATAACTAGCAGTGGTTTAATCTATCACAATCTTTAATACAGTCAGGGTTTTGTAACCCCTCAGTTACAATTGGTCCTTCGAGCCGGAGGGTATCAGTGTAATATTTAATATAATATTAATATTGACATGGCCAGCGGTGAACACTCCCCAAGCGGCTCCCCTAAGCTAGAACGCCCGCAGCGCAAACGTCAGCTACCTCCATATCTGGAGGAATTCGCTTTCGTTCTACCCCCTAGCTTATCTAAACAGACGTTAAATACGGATAAATCGGATAGTCTAAGCATGTCCAATCCTATCGACTTGGCGACCCTGCCAGTAGAGACCCCAGTGGGTTCAAACGAAACTGACTCAGCTCACGGGGGGACCAGGTGGGACATGACGTGACTATACCTCCAGACAGCGACCGGCTGCAGGCGCAGATGATAGAACAATTGATCGCCAGGGCGACACCCCCTCTCTCCGCACGGAGCTCCCGGAGATCATCACGACAAGGGTCTAGGGCACCTTCCCCTACCCGACAAAGCGACCCGGGACCCGGCCAACAGGAGGAACCAGTCTACATCTCCGAGCCCCCTCCCCGACCGGTCCATACGAGACCCAGCCAACGGGAAGAACCGGCCTACGTCACCGAGAGACTAACTAGAAGACTCCAGGACCTAGAAGAGGAAGAGGAAGAGGAGGAATATCAAGCCCACCAGCAAGAACGTACTCTGGACCAGGAGGCCCAGTACAGCCCCGACTTCAGCCCCGAGTCACTGCACTACAAACCCCCGACCCAACTCACGGGTGAGTTTGACGTACAGTCAGCACCGATGAACAGCACCTGGGGACCCGGCCTCTGGTACCCACCAAGTACTAACCCACGACCACACGTATGGGGAGACTCGCCCAGGAGGCCTCTTCCCCTACGCTCACCAATGTACCAGCCATCCATGGCATCGTACCTTGGCACACCGACGTTCCCAGACTTTACGCGCGAGGACAGAGCACAGTACACGGAATTACGCATGTGTTTGGAGACTATGATGTCCGATGTCCCCGACGAGTCGTACAAATATGCCATCCTCCTCAAGCATCTCAAGGTGCCCAGAGCGCATAACATAGCGCTGGCATATTCCAACTCAAGCACCCCATACTCCGCAGCTCTGGTGGCCCTCGACCAGCGTTATGGACGCATATGGGATTACGTGATCCAAGAAATACGGGATATCGACCGCCTCCCCCCAGCCAAAGACAATAGAGCACTGGATGACCTCTCTATCAAGGTACAATCCCTCGTGGGGATGCTGGGGTCCCAAAAGGAGAAAGGGAGATATGAACTGTATGCTAATTCTAATGTGGAGCGAATACTGGAGAAGCTCCCTCCAGCCCGCCAAGAGCGTTTTCGGCGGCAGAGAGACCACCGTGATCCCAACGGCCCAGAGCCATCCCTCCTAGACCTGGCCGCTTTCCTCGCAAGGGAAGTTAGCAGCCTACGACTGGACACATTCGTGTGGAGTGGATCTAGCCCAAGAGATGGACCTCGGAGGTCCAACGATAACCGCCGGTCAGTGACCGTTATGCACCAGGCCGAGTCAGTGCCGCAGCACAAGAACCACAGCACCCCCCAGACCAAGGGGAAGTGGAAGATTGTATGCCAGTACTGTGAAAAAGAACATTGGCTGTCTCAATGTGACACCTTCAAGAAGCTGACCGCTGACGAGGTGAGTCAGTGGATCAAAGCCAACCGCCGCTGCTTCCGCTGCGCGCGCAGCCATATGGCAGCGGAGTGCCGCCTAAAGAAAAGATGCAGCAAGTGCGACGGCGCCCACTTGGAGGTCCTACACGACAGCAACAAGAAGAAACCCGTACCCCCAAGCAGCTCGAGAGTGAACGTCATGTACATAGACCCTGCGAAGAGCGGGAGCTCCCGAGTGCTCTTGAAGGTGGTCCGAGTGATCTTAAGCTACGAGGACAAGGTCATGGACACTTACGCCGTCCTAGACGATGGGTCAGAAAAGACTCTCCTCCTCGCATCCGCCGCAGCCCGGCTGGGTCTGCGGGGGAGCGAAGAAACAATGACAATCCGTACCATTAGAAGAGACCTGAAGACCATAAAGGGTGAAAATGTCTCCTTCACGATAGCAGCGGTCGGGCAGCCCGAGAAGCAGTATAGCATCACTAACGCCTTCACCAGCCACGACATAGGCCTGTCACAGTACACCTACCCCATCCCAAAGCTGATGGAGAAATACGTGCACCTACGTCAACTACCTATACCGCTCATCGACGACGCCACCCCGACCCTGCTCATAGGATCCGACCACGCACACCTCATCGTCCCAATGGACCGGGTCCACATTGGGCCCAGAGGCTGTCCAGCAGCGGTCGAGACCCGCCTGGGTTGGACACTACAAGGCCCCCTCTCCGGGTCTTCCAACCGACCGACAGCCACTCGCTGTCTCTACACGAGGATAAACGAAGAAGACACCACCCTCTTACAGCACGTCGAGAGGCTATGGACACTAGACGCGATGCCCTTTAAGAATGAAAAGAAACTTGTTCGCTCAAAGGAAGACACTTATGCCATAGCCGTCCTCGAGCAGAGGACAAAGAGAGTCGAGGTCAATGGAGTGATGAGATACGCAACTCCACTCTTGAGGCGAGAGGGTATGCCCACCCTCCACGCCTCAAAAGAAGCGACAGAGCGATATCTACTGAACACCGAGCGGCGTCTAGCCAAAGACCCCACTCAAGCCACTGTGTACCGCGCTGAGATCGACAAGCTGATCACAGCGGGACACATAAAGAAAATTGACATTCAAAGAGGCCGACCAGACGATCGAATCTTGGTACGTGCCCCACCACAAGGTCCACCACAACGGCAAGGATCGCATTGTATTCAACTGCAGCTACCAGATCGGACTACAGAATCTGAATAAAGAACTCTTGCCCGGCCCAACACTCGGCCCCTCTCTCCTCGGCGTACTACTACGTTTCCGCCAAGACAAGGTGGCCATCAGCGGCGACATCAAAGGGATGTTCCTGCAGGTGCTACTAGTGGAGGAGGACAAGCCCTTGCTGCGGTTCCTATGGAGAGAGAGGATCAAAGATGAGCAACCATCCATCTACCAATGGGAGGTCCTCCCCTTCGGAACCACATGCAGCCCATGCTGTTCTACGTTCGCACTGCAAAAACATGTGACAGAAGACCCTGAAGCTGACGAGGAGGTCAGACAAAGTGTAGAGAGGAGTTTCTACGTGGACAACTGTCTGCAAAGCATCTCGACGCCAGAAGAAGCCGAAGCCCTCCTGCTCAAGCTCCGCGCCTCACTGATCAAAGGCGGCTTTGATCTCCGGCAGTGGGCCAGCAGTGACCCTCAAGTACTTCGCAGCCTCTCCCCAGAGACAAAGGCAGCAAGCAGCGAGACCTGGATGGCGACCACCCCAGGTGAAGCACAGGAAATGACATTGGGCCTAGTCTGGCGCTTCAAAACAGACTCGCTCCATTACAAATACACACCCCTGACCACGGAGCAGGGAAGGTCGACCCCTCTACCGACCACCAGACGGAGCGTATACAGAACACTCGCAAGTCAATACGACCCGCTGGGGTGTATCCTACCTTACACCACTCGGGCGAAAATGATTGTACGAGAGCTGTGGGACAAGGAACAGGGCTGGGACGACCCCATACCCGACCACCTAGCATCCACCTGGAGAGAGTGGGAGAGAGAACTCGGCTCACTCCAAAATGTGAACATACGCCGAAGCTACTTCCCACCCACAGTGCGGCTGGAGACGTGCCAGATGGACCTGCACGTCTTCAGCGACGCCTCAGAAGTGGCCTACGGTTCGGTGGCTTACTTGCGGGCCCGAGAGGAGGGAGGAGAAATACACACAGCCTTCATCCTGGCTCGCTCAAGGATAGCCCCCCGCAAGCAACAATCGATCCCGCGTCTAGAGCTCTGCGCAACTCGCCACGTTAATCCAACGTGAACTCACCATCCCGGTGCAAAGAACAATCTTGTGGTCAGACTCCATGACCGTACTCACATGGATCCAGTCCGATTCTTGTAGATACAAGGTCTACGTGGGAGTCAGAATCACAGAGATTCAAGACCTAGTAGGATCAGCGTGCTGGAGGTACGTGGACACGAAACAGAACCCAGCCGATGTCATCACACGGGGGATGTCCCTAGATGACCTCACATGTCACAATATCTACAGTGACGGTCCTGAGTTCCTCAAGCTCCCGGAGGAAGAGTGGCCTACCCCCACCCCTCGGGAGGCTAGTCAAGAGGAGGCAGAGATCAAGAAATCTATGTTCTGTGGGTTGACGCACACCCCAGTCCCCACTGACCCTAACCTAGACGACTGCCTCACCTTTGAGAGTGCGCAGCTAAAGACATTCCTGTGGCACCACCCTGAGGTTCCCCCCACTACCGACATTAACGCATCGAACTACGAAGAGGCAGAACTCCTTCTGCTACAGCGAGCCCAAAGAGACTCGTTCCCCGACGAGCTAGACTGCCTGCAGGGAACAAAGCCAATCCCGTCAGACAGCAGACTGCTCCACTTGGCCCCCGAGCGCGACACCCATGGCCTCATCAGGGTGGGTGGTCGTCTGAGACGGGCCCCGGACTTAACGGATGACGTCAAGTTTCCTATAGTCCTCAACAGCCGACACAAGGTCACCGAGCTCATCATAAAGAAATACGACGAGGATGTGCACCACGCTGGGGCAGAGAGAGTCTTCGCTGAGATCCGACGTCGCTATTGGATACTGAACGGAAGAGAAGCAGTACGTCGCTTCCAGCGGGCTCGTCTAGACTATCGCAAGTGGCGAGCACAGCCCAGTATACCCAGGATGGCCGACCTGCCTCACTGTCACACCCGACCCGTGGCGAGGCTGATAGAGTTGCCGAGGCTCCCTGACCCCCCTGATGACGATCATGACCCACTGACTTTGTAGATTGCCCTACTCCCCACAACAGACATTGAGCAGTTGACTGGACTATTAATCTGTCTCCCTTTAACTAATTAGGTGCGGACTAATTAGGAGGCGGCTGTTGTGAAGGGCCAGATTAAACTGAGAATCTACCTTTATTGTTTGATATACTTTGTATATTATTTATATATATACACGGAATATCCCTTTACCTGCGTTCAGACCAGAGTAATATTCGCTCTCCTATTGGACAGCGCCCCCAGGCGCCAGCGCGCAAGCCCCCAACGGCAAGTTCAAAGACAACTGCAGGCATGTCAGAACATGCCCGGAGTCAGCGTAGTGATACCAGACAAGAACTGAGGTTGGGACTAGATATTCACTTAAGTATAAATACTGCGCAAGGTGCGCACACCGTGCTTAGTTCAATTCAGTTACGTTCAGTACCTTACCCACCTTCACCACAAGTCAACGTGCAGTGAAGTGAGCAACCTTGCGTCTAACAGAGCATTGAGAACCGCGTGCGAATAGAATTGTAAAAGTGTCAGAGTTTAATGAAGTAACATTGAGTTCGACTTAATCTAATGTGAAGTAAATAGTCGTTAATTTATTGTATATCGTGCGGCCACAGTTCTTTCGTGTGTAACATTACCCAGCGGTTCGTCGTGTCTTTAGCTAGTGTACTTAACCAGGCTGTGTGGCCTAAATACGTCGCCCACACCCGAGGAGTCCTAGGCGGAGAACCGTTGGACATGTACACAGGAGAATCGGCGTCGGCGATTGCAGAACCATTCCTGGTTGGATTATATTGATTTGGAACGTGGTACCCGGAGAAGAGCATCGTTGATTTCCACTATCGTTTGGGATTCAACCTCGTGAGGATTACAACTCGGGTCGGCCTCGTGGACGGGGCTGGCTAGCTGTCATCAATGCTGTCGAGCATCTGGATTACAATTATTACTTTGCTGCTGATCAAGGGAGTTTACAAGGACCGACTCCTGTACCTGGAGTCTCTTTATTCCTCATTGAATCAGACGGAGTACCCGAACATTCCTCTACCCTCCAGGCCTTACACCCCCGGAGGGAACCCATTGTCTCCAGTCGGTACCAGTGTTGCCCTATATAGTTGCTACTATACGACAGGTGGTGTCAACTTAGACCCATCGTAGGATTCCTGCTATTCTTAGTGACTCATGCTCTTGACTGACTTTACGTATATTCTTCGCCTTACAAGCGCGACCCTAATTCTCATTCTGTAACCTAACGTTGCCTAATAATAATAAATTACCCTCAAATACTATTTATTTGTCAATGCCGTATTCTTGTGGGTGTTCACCATCTATATTTGATGTACTGTCTGGCCAGTAATTAAAGTACATAACTAGCAGTGGTTTAATCTATCACAATCTTTAATACAGTCAGGGTTTTGTAACCCCTCAGTTACACTAATACATAAGTAGGCTAATACATTTTTGCAGTTGAGCAAAATTTGTAGTTGAGTAGGCTATATGTGCTGTGTTTTTTTTGTCTTCCATCGAGGACCACCTTGGAAATAAGTGTTTTAATGAATGCTTTTAGGTGATATCCTCAGGAATACAAATTGGTCAAGATAATTTGTTTTTATGATGTGTTTCCAAATACAAATCTAATCCAATCAAAAAAGCCGTTTTTGCAGTTGAGCTACAGCCTTTTCATGCATCTTTATCAAGGGAACCCTTATCCTAATGATTTTCTTAATAATATTATGATGATACGATACGGACCTAGTAGTTGAGTCATCTGTGGCACTTCGTTTCTCAATGGATTTGTCATCTAGGAGGGTTAGGGGTGTACAGTGCGACATATATATCGCACGTGCTACAGCAACAGCTGTCTGTGCGATGGATGGATTTACTTCAGTAGCACTGGTGCGATAGGGATTCGGTTCATATAGATACTCTTATTTTGAAAATCCTGTAGCGGGTCTCATTTCTGCCCACACGCAGCTCCAGCTAGGCTCCGAAAGCTAGCAACGTTCAGGTGCATATGATACTCTTATTTTGAAAAAACTCTTGTGACAACTCGACGAGTCGTATCCGTGCTTCTGCAAGGAGCAGCGCGTTGGTCGGTTGGTGCGCACTGCTGCGTTAACACAGCAGTGCGCCTACACGTCCCGAAATAAGTCTGTGGTGTTTTTTCTTTCTCGCAACGGGTCAAATGCATCTACATGCTTTGCACCGTCGCCATTCCTTTATGCGCACATCGCCCGAAATTAACGTTTATGTACCATTACAATCACTACAACGTTAGCAAGCTAACAAGCTAATCCTGATCAGAGGCGCAGAGCCAGCAGACACAGTGTGGAAAGGGAAATGGGGGGGCACTCTCCCCTTCCCTGTGTGTGTGCGTGCATGCGTTTGGAAAGACGATGAAGTCACTAGTCAGGACTCAGGACAGGAGTATATTATAGTAAACTGAGGATGGACAGATAATGATGATATTCAAATATAAACAAGTTTCGAGAGGAGTGGAAGTTTGAAGAAAGACTAGACTACAATATGATGCGGGGGTGGTGAGTTGAAACAGTGTGTGTGAATGAATGAATGAAAACTTTATTTAACAGATTGCAGAATGGGTACAGTACGGCTCAATAGTACAATACACACAATTGTTAAGGGGATGCAGACCAGAGAAAGACGTTTGTCTTGTTTACATCAGGGTCCCCCATTGTGTGTGTGTGTGTGTGTGTCCCAACCGACCCCACTTCTATGTTTCAATAAATTATTTGCATTTAAAACTATTAACGCTGACTCATTCCTTCAGTCCACTCAAAATTATGCTAATATTCCTTATGTTGTTTATGATATTAATTGAAAATAGCATATGAGAGTATCATAGTAATAATAACACATGGCGATATACTAAATGACAGCCAAACATGGCACTGCAACTAAATAACACAAATACAATAGGCACAAATATAACACGTTTTATACTTGTGCTACAAGATTTTGGCCTGTGCTACAAAACTATCAACCTCTGTAGCACCAGTGCTATGTGCAAAAAAAGTTAACGTACAGCCCCGTTAATAAACAAATTTAGCTGGGGTGTATTTTTTAAAAAGGCGGGGGGAATTTGTGAGAGATCAAAATCCAAAATGGCTGCTGTGGAAATTTACTTTTTAATGGTTTGACCTACAATGATGCACAATACATGGTACCAGCCCCCTCTCAGTCCTGTATACCAGTCCCCTCAGTCATGTACCACAGCCCCCTCTCAGTCATGTACCACAGCCCCCTCTCAGTCATGTACCACAGCCCCATCTCAGTCATGTACCACAGCCCCATCTCGGTCATGTACCAGCCCCCTCTCAGTCATGTACCAGCCCCCTCTCAGTCATGTACCACAGCCCCATCTCACTCATGTACCACAGCCCCCTCTCCGTCATGTACCACAGCCCCCTCTCAGTCATGTACCAGCCCCCTCTCAGTCATGTATCAACTAGGGGCCACAGTGGCTCAGGAGGTAGAGCAGTCGTCTGGCAATCCGGAGGTTCCCGGTTCGATTCCCGCTCCTCCTGGGCAGCGTGTCGTTGTGTCCTTGAGCAAGACACTTAACCCCTAATTGCTCCCGATGAGCAGGTTGGCACCTTGCATGGTTGCTTCCGCCGTCGGTGTGTGAATGGGTAATATGTAAGTAACTAATTGTAAAGCGCTTTGGATAAAAGCGCTATATAAAAAAGCAGCCATTTACCATTTATGTATCAGCCCCGTCTCAGTCATGTACCACAGCCCCATCTCACTCATGTACCACAGCCCCATCTCACTCATGTACCACAGCCCCCTCTCAGTCATGTACCACAGCCCCATCTCAGTCATGTACCACAGCCCCATTTCAGTCATGTACCAGCCCCCCTCTCAGTCATGTACCTGCACGACTGGCGGGGGGGTGCTTAGTAAGATATGTGATTGGGCCAGCCCAGTGTCAGTCAGTACCAATGGGCCGCTGTCCCAGCCTAGTAGTGGGCCGGTCATTGACCAAAAGTAAAAAATAAAATAAAAATAAAATAAAAAATATGTAGCCTATACATTTTTTTTTTGTCAAATCATAACGGCCCAAATATGCGTCTTCGGTATGCCAGATGGTTAGTCCAGGCCTGATTGGGGGTAAACAGTGCGCACTCAATGAAAATGTGTTTTTCATTCACGTGTTCTCTACATAAAATTAGCGAAGGCCAATGAGTCTCAGCTTAAAAAATACATATTTCTCTTTGTTATTTCTCTTTTAGTTAACATTTAAAACTGGTCCCAAAGACCCAAACACCACACAGGGTTTGACCATAAATCTCTGAGCAGTGTGAGCACACGTAGTGCCAGTGGGTACATTTCCTCAGTTTTAACAAGGGTCGAAGACATAATTGTTTCCTATAAACTTTTCCCTTTAATCAACAGTAGAGAGTGGGGGGTGTTACATAATTTTGATGTGAACAAAGAGAACATGTTGGGGCCCTCAAACCGCGCCCTGCACAGCACCCAAGTCATTTAGCACATCTTAAGCCCACTATCAACATGTTGTTGGGGAGTACGAGTTTCAAATGCATGTTTACGGGTAGCCGTCGGCAAGACAGCAAGAGAGAATAACAAAGCCAGCGGTTGTTGTCGGGATTAAAAAGCGAGCAACCAAGTGATGATGACAGGCTCAGCTCCCCGCCATCTCACGTCCCGGGGGGACTGTAGCTTGAGAAGCTTTTAGAGTGAAATTTCACTGCAAAAGAAAAAAAGCATTTTGTTGCCAATTAGGTCTGGGAATAGCTGGTATATCTCTACTCATGGGAGAGAATTAAATAACAGAATTATACATTTCCCACCCCCCAATTGTTTTTTATTTTAATTTGAAAAGTAAATTAGTTTACTTGGTTTTGAAAACAAGTCTCCTCGTGGTGACTGGAAGCTTGAGAATATTCCCTTCTGCCAAGTAGTGAATTGGAGATTCTTCATCTCAGTGGCACTTCTTTTCATCCCGGTGGAAGACAAATGAGCTATGCGTTTGGCTCTTGAAGTTAATTTCCTGACTAGTAATGTGGAGTCATTATTGTACATCAAAGCAGTGTTCATACTGACCGAGGTCTCTCAAAAAAGAAGGAAGGAAAGGGGTGCCTCACATGAAACAACGGTGTGTGAAGGATTTCTACAAAAATAAAATACCGTTTCCTGATCTCTTTCAGCTCTCTGCACCTAATTGTCATGAACAGCATCAAACAAAAGCACACACACCTTGAGAAAGCCATACTCTGAAGGGAGGAAATAAATTATGCATTTCAATTTAAATCATTTACATTTTTATTTAAATAATACCCTTTTCTCTTTCACCATCATCTCCAAGCATTAACCGCACTGTGTTGCCAACTTGGACCCATTTCCCACCCATTTCCCACTCACGTTTTCATTTGATTTCCAGCACACAAGGGCAAAGTGATGATCCTCAAATCGACTGATGCTCTCTGGACTTAATGACTATGACCTTCTTTGGTGGAGGCCAATGGACAGGAATCCAGTGACCTTCCCTGACATACATTAGCCGCGCACCCTGTGAAACCTTCATTCAGTCCCTAATTAAAGGCTACTGAGTGTGAGAGGAGATGGGAATAACACAGGAGTGAATGCTTTTTGGCAGGCAAACAGCGGCAGAAGATTCACAGTTCAATAGCATGTGCACCAGATGTCAATGTTTGCGATGAGAGTCTATTGAATTCCACTCCTGAGTCTGCGCTCTGCTGCGGTTGAAGCGGTTTGCATTTTTTGGAGTGAGAGGATGTTTAAACATGAATCATAAGGTAAAGCTGTGAGCTTTTTCATTTTCATTTCTGGGGAAGGACGTGTGAAAACAGCAACTCAGCGGCAGACATCTGTTCACTGAATGATTCAGAGATGAAAATCCATATTTCATGACACTCTGCCCTATATGGAATATATGGCATACATGGCCACTGTCTGACTTCTAGTATGCATGTATGAAAATCCATTGGGAAGTAATTTTATAGAAACCGGTTGCAGTGACCGTTCATTACTGTATATTATGTATCATTGAACTTTTTGACATGAAAAAGCACTGATACATGCCAGATGGCAATACCACTCACAATTTATATTGTACAGCACTCACTATATAAAACACAGAGATGGGATAATAGCAGAGCAAACAGTGTAACCTCTAGGTCCCACAGCCCCATTCAGGAAAGGCCACAGCACTTCCAACAACAAATCACATTTGAATGTTTCTGAATTTTAAGAAAAATAGCTATTTCTCCCCTTTCAAAATACCAGTGTCACTCTGTTATGTTTCAGTCAAATTCATGTGGTAAATTGTCATCGTAAATTACGACTGGGGCTGGGCTAAAGTGGCTTTCAATAGGCTGGAGGTTGTAAAGGCAACATACCGATGTGGTCAAGAAGAACAAAAAAATAAAACAAATAAGAAACGGATTTTCGTGGGAAGCTGGGATTTTGAAAGAAAGTATATATGGGGATTTATTTGTGCCATACAGATAGCATGGGAGAGTATCTCCTGGATTTTCCCCAGTTGAGAGCTAAGCTCTAGTGGCTACACTAAGATGTCTCAAGCCTTCAGTAGACAGCCACATAAGAGGATAACTTGGTACAGTACAGCACGGTACAAATCAATGACCCAGAATAGAAGTCTTTGACCCAGAGGAGATTGGGTTAGACCAGCGCTTCCGCACAAACTTCTTTTACCCTGATGTACCCATTTGGATGTAGGCCTACTGTGTGCATAGTAGGACATAAAAAGACAATTATGTAAATTAATGCAGGATCAATACTTGCAGAGAAGTGACTGTTGAAGAAGCTCATCTTTGGCTTCAGAACCAAACAAAATACTTTCTACAGGCTTTGCAAAAGAAAATGAGTGATCGATCAAATCCCATGGCTCTTTTATTTGCAAAAAGCTTCACTTTCGTATTTACATTTTGTGCAAAAACATTTAAAGGTTTCAAGGACTTTACATTGTAAGTTCAACCTCAAGGCACATACATGGAACAACAACAATATTTTCATCATGAGAACAGAAAATGTAACTTTGGTTCCTAAGTAACATATCAGTGTGGATTGTTAATTTAACGCTGTAGTGTCTTCATGAAAACGTAGAATGGCACCCCCCCCCAAAAATAAAGAAGCTATTATGACATGCACCATTGATATTCAGCATACTTTCTTGTACTGTTGCTCATAAAGTATGTCAATCACTTCTCGCAAATCAGTGATTGAGTGAAAATGTCCTATTAGCCAAAAAGACCACGTTTCAGTGAATTCACAAAAAAAGAGCTATGTAATGAAGCTAAATACATGCAAAAATCCTTGAATGAAAGTTGTTCTAATAGATGTTTGCAGGGAGGGTTTTTTGCCCTCAGAGAAGATGAAGGAGAGAGGGGGTGGGAATAGATTACTTAAAATGTATTCAATTTCACCCACTCGAGTGCTTTGTCTGAATTGACCCCTCACTGATTAAACGTAATTATTCCAATGCGAATCAATGGACTTCGAGGGGAAATTGCTTCTCTGCACCCTGAAATGGTAATATACCGAGCCCAGCAGTCTGTCTGAGTCGGTAATACGTTTTGTGTAATTCCATTGGTCACGGCCCCGCAACTTCTTTCTTTCATCATGCAAAGAGAAAATTAAGAGTAATGTATGCTGCGGCTACAACCAACAAAGCCCCTTGTTCTCCGCCCGTTTGAGTCATCGCCCTGGCACCACTCAAGGACTGGGCGCTACGAATGAACAGTCTCTCTCGTTTGGTACGTTGTCGCTCGCCATTTTCTGTTCCTGTTAATACCGTTATTGCTGTCCTTGCTGCAGCAATCTTGAAGAAACGTGTGCTTTCTACTCAGTTTCTAACACTTCAACTACTATCGTCAATCTCTTAACCCCGCCCCCCCCCCCCCCCCCCCCCTTTCTCCTTCCACTGACTGCAGCTTAGTCATTCAGTGGCCTACACTGCATACAGTAAAAGGTAAGGCAATAGACTAGGTGGCCCTCTGGCTCTGTCTCTTTAAAAACATTCACATATAGGGGGGAATTGCTCCGCAATCACTTGGCCTGGCTTACTTGATCAATATCTGATAAATGACAGAAGTGTGGATCCTGACAATAACAGAAATCAATCACTGATCGATGAACAGAAATGAAGGCTCACGCTTTGTTGTGTGGGATTATGGACAGATAGCGTATAACATGGAGATGTAATGGACTGTTTCTTGGAGTAGATAATCAGTTAAAAGAGTGAAATGGTTAAGCAGGGTCAATCGGACCTCAGGTCAACACAGATCAGTGTAAGCTAGCAGGGCTTGTATGGGGCACGCTGATATGTCAACGTATAGGGAGAACAAAACAGGTAGAGGCTTTGATAACCACAGAAGACAAACTGTTCATTCTCAACCAGCATATGTTTGTGTTTAAAACATGAGCAAATCACGACGTAAATCAAAATGACATATTAAGGCTTTGAAAAGCCTATGTAGCTTGGCATAAAAAGCATCACTGTGAATGATAATAGTCACTGGTAACATCATACCCTATTGATAGAATTAAATGCAGCTGCTTTGCAATACTATCACCGGTGAGGTAAAATCATCAGACAATACATCTGATAATCTAGACAGCCTGTCATAAATCAAGTGCAAGTCCTGTTTTGCGGTGAAAATGTCCACCTTAAAGCTACAGTATGATTTTCTTTTGTTTGAATTTTGCTCCAAAACATATCTTAATGTGGACACACTGACTCACTGTCTATTGTGACTGAGTTTCAGTGACCAGAGTAGCAGCAGATATATTCCATTCTAGAGTTTCACTGCGAGGCTGGCCCTTCTAACCAATCAGAGAAGCTCAAACATGATTACGTTCAGTAAAACGTTTATTCGGTTCTTACTGAACATCAATTGTATGTGGTTGAGTTTAGTCCTCATTCAGTCGATCAAACGTTTTACATATAGCAGCTTTAAATGGTATTGGTGCTATGCTCCTCTACATCCATAAATCCATCTTACCAAGTCATTTTTTTGTTTTCTAGTCTTAAAATCAATTTTTTTGCGAAAAGAAATCTGCAGATGGAATGAGCGACATTATCTTGAAGCAAATGGAGTGAAATCCTTCATTCGAGACATTGTCACTTGTTTTGTTTATTAATTTCTATTTAAATGAATAAACTACCTCACCCTACTGTGATGTCTTCACTTGTTTCTATTTAAAATATTAAAAGAAAAACTCAATATACAATAATAAATTAGGCTACTTGTTAAGATGCAGTTTTTTTTCAGTGAAGCCGTTTTAACTCTTCGCGACCAATACAGAGTTAATGCAATCTCATTTTAGCCCAGTCTCTGCCTGTCCCCTCTCTCTCGCTCTCTCTCTTTCTCTCTCTTTCTCACATACACACACACTCTCTCTTCCTCTCAGCATGAGTTTCATATACGGCCAAGTGAAAATAACGTCTGCATATTTCTCTCCCCCTTTTTTTTGGGACAGGGATTATGAGGAGAGGAGACTGGGGGGGGGTCGGAGGGGTCGCGGCTGGGAATTCTCTAAGCTTGGCCCCTCAAAATAAAGTCTTGTCAAAGCAAATTAAGTCTCCTTAAGAAGTGCATAATAAAGACGTCTTACTGCCACCACCGCACATTCCAAGAACTGCCTCCGCAACCCCATGAGCTGGAGGAGCATCAGAAACTGCTTTAATTGAACTCGTACAGGAAGGAGAGAGAGAGACAAGAGAGTGAGAGACAGAGAGAATGTGAGTGAGAGAGAGATTACATAGGCTCAGGTTCATCTGTGTGTGTCTATTACAGATTGTTTTTGAAGCGGGCCAGGGCGCTGTTTTTAAGGCGATCAATCTATAAATGAATAGGCGGTGGAAATAGACAGGAGGGTAAACGATGGGGAGACAGAGAGAGCTACTCCGTTTGAAACACGGCGAGAGCTGACGAGGACCATAAGCGTCGGGCGATTGTTTTGTTGTTATGATTAGCTAATTAATCAAAACTACTAATGAACGCCGGGGCAGTGGAAAAAACTAGTGTATAATGAGCAATATGAGAGCACAGACTGAACATCCATCACTCTCACACACACACACACACACACACACACACACACACACACACACCTATTCACTCACCACAGCACGCACACACACACATATACACACACGGACTCACCACAGCACACCGGGGCGTTCCCCCTGAAGACTGAACTCGGTGGTGAAAAATCCATATCATTTAGCCGCTGAACATAGAGTACACTGTTAGTTTTAAATGATTCCACATCATTGAGTAGCTCAATGGGCATTAATACTCCCAACAATAGTGTGCGCCCGAGCGTGAGTGATGCGGCGGCCGAGGAGGTAATGGACTCCGTGGGGAAACAGCGGTGGACGGTAACGTGATCTCCCCTCATGCTTTCCCCTCGTGCCTAAACTTACAACGTCCCTACACGCACCCTCCCGGGCTGAGAGGAACTGCCCTCTTGTGGCTATGGCTGTCATAACAGTGGTGGAACATGAGAGGGGGGGGTCACAGGTAACTGCAGAGATAAAGGAATAGATCATCAGGAATGAGAAAGCAGGTTTGTGGCTGTACCGGTGGCGTTGCTTCAGTGCGGTGGTGGAGTGCGTGTCTGTAGCGTGGTTTGAAGTCGACGCCGGGTGAATAGGGCAAAGTCAGTGAACAACATACAAACGCAGATCCTTCTAAATTATCGCCATCGTTCTACGGGTGAGAATGTCCACATCCTGATCCAGAGTTTTTTTTCTTTTTGGGCCGATTTTAGCCAGCCATTTCGCTCTCATGTCATGCTCAGGCTGGGATTCCTTTCCACTGTGTTCAAACCCAAAAGGGGGCTCACCGTGTGACTATGGTCAATGCACACCCCCCATCCACACAGGATGAGCGTGGTGAGCGTGGAAAATGATCTAAACCATATGCGGCGGCTGTCTCTCGCACACTCAGATCACAAACCGATTGACACCCTTATAGAACATTCTGGAGCGCTGCCCGAGATGCCTTTTTCCACCAACAGAATCCCCCGAGACTAGAGTATGGAATTTGGAATATATGCCAAAGTGCACTGGAGCTTCCTGCACCAACACCACATGTCATGTTTGCGTCTCCTCCTTTATTTTGGCAGTTACCTGTAAATACAGGATACTCAGAACTGATGACCTTCTGCCTTATACACAACCTCCGACATTCACGGTCCACCCAGAATTCTTGAAGGCTAAGCGGTGTTGAAAAGTGTGCCCTATTCCGTCTCTATGTGATTTCCACCCAAAAACTAATTTCCTGAATGGCTGCGTCCACACTCTCGGTTCTATTAATAAGAAAGTGCACTTCAATTCTCTCTCTCTATCTCTCTCTCTCTCACACACACACCGACCAACCAGTGCTATTTTTTCCACAGAGCTCTAATCAGCAGTGTTTGCATTTCCTCACCGCAGCGTTGGTCTTAACTACTGTTGTGTTGATGGGGGTGGCAGCGTCCCTCACACAAAAAAATTATATATATATTTTTTTTTACTTCTGTGGTTAGCAAAGGATCCAAGCCCTCATAGCACCCAACAAACCCCCAAGCCGCCGACAGAGTTTGTCTGATGTTTACACCCAGCGTGCCGTGATTGTACAATTCCATACGTTCGTTTACAGTACTTCGGAGCGTTAAAACAACTTCCAGAAACCCCACTGATTATACAAAAAGGAAAAGAAAAGGGTATCTCTTTTACTAAGAATAAAAAAGATAGCAGAGAATTCCACATCATCATCATCCACAGTATAAATTACATTGTAGACAGAACTTGGAAATATATATGGTACA
This sequence comes from Notolepis coatsorum, assembly GCF_963971535.1. Classification (NCBI taxonomy): domain Eukaryota; kingdom Metazoa; phylum Chordata; class Actinopteri; order Aulopiformes; family Paralepididae; genus Notolepis; species Notolepis coatsorum. The sequence goes on along the minus strand of NC_140169.1, from coordinate 118,646,477 downwards.
GTTATATTTAGATTTTTTTTAAGTGTTTTTGTTGTCTACACAAAATTTGTGTACGTGTGTGTGTGTGTGTGTGTGCGTGCGTGCGTGTGTGCGTGCGTGCGTGTGTGTGTGTGTGTGTGTGTGTGTGTGTGTGTGTGTGTGTGTGTGTGCGTGTGTGTGTGTGTGTGCGTGCGTGCGTGTGTGTGTGTGTGTGTGTGTGCATGTGTGTGTGTGCATGTGTGTGTGTACATATGTGTAAGAGAAAACTGCTGTACTGTTGCTACTGTATCACGTGTGGCAGAACTCTGTGCTGGGCACATTGCTGCTCTTGCAGTAGGCTAAGCTGTTGTTACTAAGGTGACAGTCTCTGAAGCCGATACCTCCATTGGGCGTGTAGATGGGCTGAATACGGAAGTCGCCCTTGAGCAGCTGCTCATTGTTCAGCGACACTATCTGGAAACTGGTCTCAGTCATCTCCAGGATGGAGTTATCCTTCTTGGTGCCCGCCTCGCAGTAGTCATCTTTTCTCCGGCCTCGGTTGTATTTCCACTTGGTCGCGGCCGACCGGCTCTTCTTGTGCATGTGCCAGCAGAACAGGCTCAGCAGAGTCACCAGGATGATAAGTACCGCCCCGCCTATGATCCCGGCCAATAGCAGCGTGGAGTTGATGTCCTGCTGAGCGGCCTGCCCAGGCCCGGTGGGCCTGATATGGGTGGCCTTGGTCCTGGCCTCTGAGCAAATTGTATCCTCTCCGGGCCGGTAGGAGTTGAGGGTGTCCAACACGTACACGCAGATCCGGTAGACGGAGCGAGGCTCCAGGTTGGTGAGGCTGAGGCGCCGCCGGTCCCCGCTCACCGTCCGCTCCCGGGTGACATCACTCATTAGGCTCTGTCCCATTTTCACCCAGGTGACCTTGTAGGCCATGACGGTGAAATAGGACGCCCAGCTCACGTCGATGCAAGAAGAATTGACCACGTGAAAGGAGATCTGGAGGGGGTCCTCGTACGGGGGCAGTGGGCCTGCGGGGTGGTTCGGGATCGGGGGCAGCGGGCCTGCGGGGTGGTTCGGGATCGGGGGCAGGGGAGGGGGGGGAGATTCAAGGTAGTAAGGCGGGGAGGAGGGCATAGGGGTGGTGGTCATGGTGAGGATAGGCGCGGTGGTAGCCGGGGGAGGGGGCGTGGAGCGGAGGGTGGGCCAATGCGGCTGGTCACCGCTGGCCGGGCACTGGATGACGTCCAGGGTAAGTTCTCGGACCGCCATGCCGCGCACCATCTCCGGACTCAGGCACATGAAACCCCGGACGTTGAGGGAGTGCGGCAGCGACTTGAGCCACACCACCACCCACTTCACGGCGCAGTCGCAGCGCCAGGGGTTGTTCCGCACCATGAGCTGCCTCAGGCTCATCAGCCCGTCGAACACGCCCGGCGTCAGCGTCTGCAGCTGGTTACTGGAGATATCCAGTTTCTCCAGCTTGTGGAGCCCAGTGAAGGCGTCCACAGGGATCTGGTCCAACTGGTTCTCCTGTAGGCTGAGCATGACCAGTGACTGGCCCGGGAGGAGGGGGGAGGGGGGAAGGTGAGCGAGTTGCGCCCTAGGGCTAACTCGCGGAGGTTGACCAGCTCTTGGAAGGTCCCTGGTGCGATGCCCTCATCCATCAGCAGGTTCCCATCCAGCAGGAGACGGTGCAGGCGCGTCACGTTCTGGAAGGCGTCCTCGGCGATGACAGCGATGCGGTTCTCGTCCAGCCGCAGCTCCTTTAGGTCCTCGGGCAGGCCAGTGGGGATGCTACTGAGGTGGTTCTTGGTGAGGAAGAGGAGCTTGAGGCTGACGGCCTCCCGAAAGGCCCCTTCCTCCACTCCCACCGTGGAGATAGAGTTGTCGTCCAGGTGGAGCTCCTCCAGGCGGGTCAGCTGTGCCAGGGCCGCTCTGGAGATGGTCTGGATGTTGTTCTCCTGGAGATGCAGCACCTTGGTGTTCTTGGGCAGGTTGAGGGGGAATTCATCCAGCTGGTTGCCATAGAGATAGACGGTCTCCACGGAGGCCACGTTGTGCAGCTCCAGTGGGAAGCCGGCGTTGTTGATCTGGTTATTGTGGAGGTAGAGGAACTTGTAGCCCTCCTGGACCCCCAGAGGCACGGACGTCAGGCCGCGCTCGTTGCAGTAGATGAACGTCTTGTCACAGCGGCACTCCACCGGGCAGGAGGCGACGGGGCTAAACTGCATGTGGAGGCTCAGGACGACACTCAGCCAAAAGCACACGAATGAGGCCCAATCTTTATTCCACAGTCCAGCCTGAAACTCCATAGTGGAACAAAGCGGGGGGAAAGAATGGCGGCAGGGGGGGGCGGGGGGTTGGAGACACAAAAAAGATGAGAACTGAATGTAAAAAAAAAGTCAACAGAGTATAAATCCACCAAAAAGGGGAGGGGGTAGACCGGGGAGGGTCCTCCGGTTAGGAGAGTTTGGTAATGATGTTCAGTTCACGGGGCAGGGAACAGGAAACTGTGAGAGTAATCCTCCTGTAATTGCTAGTCCTCAGCTGAAGAGCGGTGGTCTCATTAGCAGGGGCCAGTCCTCTGCTGCCTGACTCCATCCATGCCGAGACGTCAGACCATAGCGGGACTCCTTTGCTTGTTCAGCTCCGCGTGGGGCCCGGGCCGGGGCCAATCCGAAGCCACGCAGGAGAGAGAGCCACCGCTGCCGGCTCCACTCGCCCGTCTGTCACACACCGCTGGTCCCCGCCTGGGGCAGCGTCCAAGGGGGGTGACATTTGGATCCAAAGACCTGTTAGGGCACAAAGAAATGTGAGATTAGCGTTTTCAGGGGTGGTCTGTTCTTGACTGGTGACTGGGCCTCTCTCTTTCCCACACACTCACACACACACACACACACACACACACACACACACACCACCCCTCAGTGACATGCACAGGCTGTCAAATGAAATGGGATTGGAAAATAATTTAGTCCCTCCACCTGCAATAAATGATCAATACCAGCTATTTTTCAACACGGGGAAGGTTCAGAACGGAGCACAAGGCCACGCGATTACAGTAGAACCCCGGATTCAGTCCTCCAGAGTTTTATGACCCATCACACCTCTTTTTCTCCTCTCCTTCCGCATGATTGAAAGATAGCCTAGTGTTTGTCATCATGCTTTCAACTTAACAGGAGTGCCGCCCATCGCCAATGCTGGGTCGGCCTGTGTACCTCTTAATAAGTAATGGCGAGCGGGGGGTTGAATGTTAAGCAGTAGGAGGAGTGGACACAGGCCTTGAATTTAGTAGGTGCCTCTTCTGTCTCCTGCTCCGTGTGGCGTTGTTGATGAGATGGCGACTGCACGGGGCTGCGGGAGGCGGCCAGAGACAGAGGAACAATCCATAGTCTACACATCTATGATCTACTTTTCTAAATTGAAAGAGACACATTTAATCAAATAACCTTTGGGAGGGGGGAATAAGCAAACCACATGCTGTAATAAAATGTGCTGCCACAGCAGCCTCGACAGCACACGGCGGCAGCAGCAGCGTCAAGATGATTATGGCTGCATAAATAAAGCACAGTGGAGATCCAAATAATATGTTATAAACCTACACAGCAAGCACAAAATACAGTTGCTGTTTGGCTGTGGGAGCATGTCCTTTGGAGGATTTGGGCAGATGCTCAAACCGAGGTGTATGTTTTTCTCGTTTTTTCCTTATTTTTCACCAGATACTAGAATGACGTTTCTTTTTTTCTTTCTTTCTTTTTTTTTTGCTGAGGGAGGGAGTTCTCACCGCCAGATGAACAAAGCGATATCGTGCCAGGACAATCCGATTAAAAGTGGATTTAGCAGAAACGCAA
>NC_140169.1:118626457-118642456 GCF_963971535.1 Notolepis coatsorum | reverse complement strand
AGAGAGAGAGAGTGAGAGAGAGAGAGAGAGAGAGAGAGAGAGAGAGAGAGAGAGAGACTAACACTTATCTTCTGGAATAACACAATTACCACCCACCTTTCTCGTGGAGTTGAGGAAGAAAAAAATATATACTGTATAACTATATTCTGAATCAAACAGCAAGCCATAGAAGTGTATGACTATAATGAAGCAAATCACCATGCCACAATAGTGTGTGTGTGTGTTGTGTGTGTGTGTGTGTGTGTGTGTGTGTGTGTGTGTGTGTGTGTGTGTTGTGTGTGTGTGTGGTGCACTTTGTTTATGTGGACAAATCAGACAATTTCAAGACTCCACACTCACACGTTCAGGACACAGCTACCAATGAGGACATTTTCGACATCCTGATTTTGCTTGACGAGCTATTGTAGTGCGTAGTGCGACGGTTAAGGCGTTAGGGTTATGGTTAGGGTTACAGAATGCATGTAAGTCTACGTAATGTCCCCACATTTCATATAATATAACAAACGTGTGTGTGTGTGTGTGTGTGTGTGTGCTGTTCCTAGGCAAGGGAAGGGAAAGATAATCCCTCTGCACAACAGCACCCCCCACCCCACACACACACACACACACACACACACACACACACACACACCACCCCTCAGTGACATGCACAGGCTGTCAAATGAAATGGGATTGGAAAATAATTTAGTCCCTCCACCTGCAATAAATGATCAATACCAGCTATTTTTCAACACGGGGAAGGTTCAGAACGGAGCACAAGGCCACGCGATTACAGTAGAACCCCGGATTCAGTCCTCCAGAGTTTTATGACCCATCACACCTCTTTTTCTCCTCTCCTTCCGCATGATTGAAAGATAGCCTAGTGTTTGTCATCATGCTTTCAACTTAACAGGAGTGCCGCCCATCGCCAATGCTGGGTCGGCCTGTGTACCTCTTAATAAGTAATGGCGAGCGGGGGGTTGAATGTTAAGCAGTAGGAGGAGTGGACACAGGCCTTGAATTTAGTAGGTGCCTCTTCTGTCTCCTGCTCCGTGTGGCGTTGTTGATGAGATGGCGACTGCACGGGGCTGCGGGAGGCGGCAGAGACAGAGGAACAATCCATAGTCTACACATCTATGATCTACTTTTCTAAATTGAAAGAGACACATTTAATCAAATAACCTTTGGGAGGGGGGAATAAGCAAACCACATGCTGTAATAAAATGTGCTGCCACAGCAGCCTCGACAGCACACGGCGGCAGCAGCAGCGTCAAGATGATTATGGCTGCATAAATAAAGCACAGTGGAGATCCAAATAATATGTTATAAACCTACACAGCAAGCACAAAATAAAGTTGCTGTTTGGCTGTGGGAGCATGTCCTTTGGAGGATTTGGGCAGATGCTCAAACCGAGGTGTATGTTTTTCTCGTTTTTTCCTTATTTTTCACCAGATACTAGAATGACGTTTCTTTTTTTCTTTCTTTCTTTTTTTTTGCTGAGGGAGGGAGTTCTCACCGCCAGATGAACAAAGCGATATCGTGCCAGGACAATCCGATTAAAAGTGGATTTAGCAGAAACGCAATTAAAAGTTTTAAATGGATAGGGTATTTAAAAGGCAATAAGAAGCGGATCAGGTATACTTCAAAGCCTGTCCAGTGAGTGGTTGTCCATTTGAATGAATTATTACAAAGGGGACTTGAGAGCCGTGCAGTGCATTGAGAATGAAAGCCTCACAAACGCACGCACACACACACACACACACACACACACACACACACACACACACACACAAAGTCTGGCGTTCATGGGTGCATAAAATACATGGAGCGGTGCGCTTTGTAGCGCATTGATCTTTGACACGATGAAAAAAAAAGTCTAATTAACCTATGAATAAATTAGACCTCTGTTAAATTAATGATGAAAAGTGATTGAGAATTGGCAAACTGGCCGTTCTTTCATTGTGGATACTGTACATGGCTGAGTGCTACACTTGAAGTGAAAACATGAATGGAAAACTGTTTTGTCAGTGTATTATTTGAAGGTGTTTATAAATGTTAGCCCATTCCATCCGAAATTATCATCAAATCTGAAAGTAGGCTATAGGAGCTTCATAAATAATAATTCGGGACACGTAATTAGGCCTATCCTTGTGTGTTTGCCTTTTCCCTGACTGCCGTGGTTGACAGACTATAGCTTTATTACACAGCCCCGCGTTCTTGTAAAACATTCACTGTAGCCTACCTTAGGCGAGGCTTTATCCGTATCCATAGTAGTAAACCACATTATTACGTTCAACTTTTTTTCTTTCCCGTATCCCTCTATCCTTCATGCAATCCTGGAATAAGATCGTGCGTAAAGGTCCAGCGCCATTCGATAACGTTTGTGGGAATCGGTTCCGATCAGCACCCTGCTACCCGTAGGTCTACCGAACACCATGCTGCCTGGGTCCGGTCCGCTGCACAGGTTCCGCGGCAGCAGCTCACAGCCTCGGAGCTCCGCTTCACTCAGTGCCGTCGGCAGCGCATAACGACGGGACTACGATGGCAGCGCCTACTTCTCCCATTCGAGTCTCCCGGAAAAGTGCGGACGCGCTCGCCAGGTGTCCCTCGCCTGTTCCACCACGGCGGGCCATGACGACTCGCGACGGTTCTTTTATTTATTTATTTTTTCGTTTTTTTTTTAGAGATCAAACTTGCCTCGGTCTATGCTTGCAATTCCCAAAGATGTTTTCCTAGATGATTTCAGTTGATAATGATCTCATTGCTGCTCTCTCTCTCTCCCCCCTCTCTCTCTCACACTCATTCACTCACCCTCTCGCTCTCGCTTTCTCTCTCTCTCTCCCCCCTCTCGCTCTCTCTCGGTCCCTCCTCCCCTTCTCAGAATCAAGAATGCGTCTCCTCCGGCAGCTCGGCTTAAGCCACATATCCTATAATGTTGCCCTCCTACTGCAGGATAGTTCCTTTTTCAAGTCATGTTTGTTCTCTGCCGTCATCTAAACCCATATCGCCCTATCATATGGTTTACATTTAATTGACGATATAATCTGAGCATCTAGCCAGTTAACACAAAGGCAGTGCTCTCGTTTTAGATCCACCGACTATGGCAGTTATATGGTTGATTAACTTTTAGAACACCTTGGGCCTCTGCGTTTTTATTTCGTCTCCCCTGTGACTTAAAAAAAAGCATTTAGACGCTCATTTACAACCACAGTAATTTAATTTGACTGCTCTGCTTGGCACAACTGATTTACCTACCACCATAATCTATTGCTTTGCCCACACTCTGACCAACACAGTCGCGCGTCAAACACACACACACACACGCACGCACGCACACACACACACACACACACACACACACACACACACACACACACACACACACACACATGCTTATCAAGACCATCTTGTAAATTATTAATTTTTCTACAAATTGGTCCTCCTTCCTCTGTTATTCCCATTAATAGTGCGAGGGAGTTCCATGTGATGGTGTCATGTGATCCACAAAGGTCAACAGGTGCATTCTTCCCTTTGATCGCTGGCTTTGAAGCGCCAAAATGTATTAATTCAACCAATTGACATTTGGTGACCCACAATCAGCAGGAGCTCTATAGTCTAGTCTGGGCCATTTGAAAATAAAGACTGAAAATGTAGACTACTGCTGCTCCCCCTCCAATGACCGACCCCATACAGTGTTTCTCTATCTATACGGTTTGCTAGCTGTTTGAAGCCTTCTAATACATCAACTCCCGATGAGATGATTTGCTTGTTCTCAGGCTCTGCCTTTCATGTTTAATTTTGGCTGCCACATCCCAAAGATGGACGGCCTCGCCAGGCTCAAGTCCACAAAATTTAATTTCTTCATAAATCAAGCAGCTGTACACTGCATGAATTATAGATTGGACGAATGCAGAGGAAACCGCCTATTTTTATTTGCCCCCGGTTGATGGACTTGTGTTCCAAAGCAGCGTCCCTGGTCCGTGTGGCTTTGTGGGAGGCATTCATGAAATCTATCTCTCATGCACTCAATCTTCTTCTTTTTTCTCTTTTTCCGATCTCGGCAGTTTACAGTTAAATGAGGCCCCAGGGCTTCTGGACGAATATAATCAAAGCTGTTTTCCAGGTTAATTTGCTTTGTGCATTGTCGACAACCAGCAGTGAAATCTTGAAATCCGTCTGCTTTGTCTCCGAACCCCCTTGGGTGGTTTGTTTTTACTAACCACAGTTCACTTTGGCCTAATTCTTATTATCATGCGTAAACTTTATCACCAATCTGCTTTTTTTTCAAGGGATCACCTGCACCGAGAAGGCTAGACCTTAGGCGGGTTCGAAAAATGGAGAGAAAGAATGTAGTCCTCATATTTTCAAAGTGGAAATCCCCCTGCCCCCTCTATTCCCAATGCACCAAGCGGCCACTATTATAGGTCAATCCCCTGGCCTCTCTCTCTCTCTCTCTCCTCCTCCTCTCTCACTACCCCGCTGTTTTTGGTGCGCCGTGTTTACATTGCACGCTACTGTACATCTGTTGATACGCTGACCCCTGGAGCACATCAAAGCCTACCCTGTCCGCCCACTCCCTTTGGGACCGTAAGCCATTCTGAAGGAGAGCAGAAAGGAAGGTTATACTCAGATATGCAGATATGTTTATTACTATATCCTCACCAGTCCCCTGAGACGTCATTAGCTTATCACGTTTCCTCCGCCTTCATACGTTTTTACATGTGGACGTTGAAAGACTCTTCAAAGTTGTCGACAACATCAGTGTTTAACACCCTTATTATGCCACAGTCATTGGCATGATCTCTGACGGACGGCCTACAGAGCTGTAGCCTACATACCCAAAAATATTAACACAATTGTAATTATTAGGACGCCGTGCTGAGATCTCAGAAAGCCCTAAAGGGAATATGCTGATTGAGTTTGGAGTGCCGCAGATCAATGCGTTCATTAATTTTCACGAACACTGTAATTATGTTTACCCCTGTCGATTATCAATCCACAACGCATCTGCCTTCACAGTGTGAGTCCCCACAGGAGGAGAGGACAGCTTGAAATGAACAAGAAAACAGTGGAAAACAAGGAAGCCCAGCTGATGACAGACAACTCATAAAGCCACGCTGTGAAAACTAAGATCCATAATCTTGCCGACTGCTTCAAGTCTTTTTACCGGAGTGTGTGCAGGGTGTTATATGTGGCCCCTTAAAAGGGCATAAAGAGTTACTTGTAAAGCTTACAGTTCCCTTTTATAAGAATGAAACGGCTTGTCAGGCCGTCGCGAGGCAGGCAGTGCTCAATCAAGACGTGTGCTTTATTCTATCAGCAGTCGTACGCTAGTAGCAGCAGCGAGTCGCTCTCACATGGGCATGTGAATTATAGGGGGTAAAGTAAATGCAGGGGCCTGACTGAATGCTGCCCTGTGCTAATGCTAGGCTGTAAAAATACTGACTGACAACAAGCAGGGCCCTGTCGTTCTGCTCAGAGATGGGGGTGGAATGGGGAGAGAGAGTGAGAGAGACAGGATGTGAAAGAAAAATACATAGATAGATAGATAGATAGATAGATAGATAGATAGATAGATAGATAGATAGATAGATAGATAGATAGATAGATAGATAGATAGATAGATAGATAGATAGATAGATAGATAGATAGATAGATAGATAGATAGATAGATAGATAGATAGATAGATAGATAGATAGATAGATAGATAGATAGATAGATAGATAGATAGATAGATAGATAGATAGATAGATAGATAGATAGATAGATAGATAGATAGATAGATAGATAGATAGATAGATAGATAGATAGATAGATAGATAGATAGATAGATAGATAGATAGATAGATAGATAGATAGATAGATAGATAGATAGATAGATAGATAGATAGATAGATAGATAGATAGATAGATAGATAGATAGATAGATAGATAGATAGATAGATAGATAGATAGATAGATAGATAGATAGATAGATAGATAGATAGATAGATAGATAGATAGATAGATAGATAGATAGATAGATAGATAGATAGATAGATAGATAGATAGATAGATAGATAGATAGATAGATAGATAGATAGATAGATAGATAGATAGATAGATAGATAGATAGATAGATAGATAGATAGATAGATAGATAGATAGATAGATAGATAGATAGATAGATAGATAGATAGATAGATAGATAGAAAAGGGAAAAGGAACATTTTTAGGCAGAGAAAACAAGAGGGGGAAGCAGACAGTGAAATGGACGAGAGAGATGGAAAGAAAAATACGGTACTTTGGATCATTAAAGGACCATACCACTGCTTTTAACATGTACTGTTGGTCCTAGGCTATTCTTACCATGATAGGAGGACCTAATATCAGACCATTATTTGGCATCTTTTTCCATTACTGATATATTTGGTAGCCATTTTCTGCTTGTTCGGTCATTGCCTTGGGCTTCCAAAAAATGGCAGCTCACAAAACCATGAAACTCACCACATCTGACCAAAATGCAAAAAAACATACATCTAATTGATTAGAGCCTTAGGCGAACATTATGCACGTCGCTTCTATTGACTGGAAATAGCAACGCTGCACAGACATGTTCTGTTTCCTGACACCAGGGGCCCGAAGCGCAGTGAAGTGTCGATTCTCGAACGGGCAAGAGCCTGAAGCCAGAAGCCATTTCTCCATGCTGGTTAACAAGAGATTCTGCTCCTTTGCCCCAATCACATGTCGAGGCCCTTGTGGCTCACGGACAAAATAGATCCAACACCAAAACTATCGCTGAAGATCGCTAGCCAGTAGGAACGGTCCAATCAGTTAACATGGGTTCCAAAAAGTGAACTGGCTGTGTCTCAGGGCGGCTTTGGGGCTTTTGGATTTCAGAACATCAAAATGACGTTCTCAATGCTAGGGGTGAGATTTTTGTAGACTGAGAAGAGCTGGGAGGGATGCTCATAGCCAACAAGAGTGACCAACATCCACAAACTGTTTTCACTTTTCAAAAATATTCTCCTATGACTGATGAAGTCTCCTTGACATAGCCGAATCCTGAAATCCAGGTTTTGGAAAAAATAAATATCCACTCACCATTATTCTCTCCAGTCAGTAACACTGACACTTGTGTGTTCAACCAAGACTCTCTATTGTTCGTTCACAGTGTTGCCTTGCTACCTTTAATCTTCAATGTGTTTTTCATTTTGTATTTATGTCGCTCCACATTGTACCATAATCCTCCATCTAGGGGAGGATCCATTTTACATCAAGTGTTGGATTTCTATGCCACACTGAAGGTAAGAATGACACATGTCAAAGATAGTGTATTATCCTGTAAGAGCAGGAGATAGACAGACAGAACTGCCGGAGAGCTGGGAGATTGACCACAAGAGGTCATCCGCAGAGAGAGAGAGAGAGAGAGAGAGAGAGAGAGAGAGAGAGAGAGAGAGAGAGAGAGAGAGAGAGAGAGAGAGAGAGAGAGAGAGAGAGAGCGAGAGCGAGAGAGAGAGAGAGAGAGAGAGAGAGAGAGAGAGAGAGAGAGAGAGAGTGAGAGAACGAGAGAGAGAGAGAGCGAGAGAGAGAGAGAGAGAGAGAGAGAGAGAGAGAGAGAGAGAGAGAGAGAGAGAGAGAGAGAGAGAGAGAGAGAGAAGAGGAGAGACGGATGCCGGGAAGGGAACAGGTCTTTGGGTCAGGCAAAGGATGGGCCTGATCCCACCTCCAATCCCCACAGCTTTCCCACTGTTTGAAGTTACATCTGGGCTGAATTTCCCCTCCTGATCTGGGCGCAGAGGAAGTCTTAGCCTGCGAATGCTCCAGTGTGTGGAATGAGGGAGGTGCGTCCCGGGCTCAACTGTAGGAATATTGTGGTAGACCCATGAGTCACACCACCCTACTCCTGTAGGGCCAAAACCTGGTGTCCAGACCCCGATTCAGTGTTCTTTGTAATATATACGATAGTGACTAAGGTTGTCGTTCTGAAACAGGACGGTCCTGAACAAACCTGGATGAGTCAAAATGTATATTTATAAGATTTAAGATGTTTGAACTGTGGTTGCGTGTGATGTGACTTCACAAGTTCCACATGTTACATGCTTTCTGCCATAGAAATGTAAACGTCCATGGTTACTTCTGCTTCTGTTGCTGTTGCACCATTGCTTTCTCCACAAGAGGAATTGCTTGGAAAACCATCCAGTACAAATGCAGGATGGGGCTACAATGACTACCCCTGGTGATGTTATGGTATGTTATCATTCTGTGACAGTCAGTGAACAACATGGAGCAGAGCATTCTGATATGATTTAAAGTATTTGAACTATAGTTACGCTTGCCGACACTATAATATATCTTGCCAGACACTAAACAGTCTCTCATGTGGATACACCTAAGTTGTATCATGTGCAAGATAATATAGCTAAGATAAGCCCTCCAGTTTAACCTCTGCATGCTTTTATTCCAGGCTCCACAATGTTTCTGATTCAACTCAACTGATAAGAACCCCCCCCCCCCCCCCCCCCCTTGATTAGATCAAGCTATTAGATCATGTTAATGATGTTAATCAAGGTTGTGTTAGTGCTCGGTTTGAAGCTGTGAATCTCCTCACATCCTATTGTGAGGCTCTCCAGGATGTTACGAGTGAAACTTTTGTTCGATTGTCTCTCTGCTTGAATGACAATGTGTCTTTGTCTTCTTTGGCTTTCCTCCTGGCTGACTGACTAACCAGCCTTTGAGCACCAAACGCCATTCTCCCCTGAACCTTTCCTTTCTGACAGTGTTTGCATCAGCCTGATTCATTATTGCATGATATCTAATTAGAGTAAGGGTGGGGGAACGTCTCATACCAATTCACATTGGCATGACCTGAGACGGTTATTAATTATTATATTCTAATTACATTTAATTACAATATCTCATCTGGGGACTTGATTCGTTATTTCAACATAATTGAAATGTGGAGGTGATGAACACAGTCATGCAGATAGATGCTTATTTAACAATTCTAATGCTAAATATGGCGGCACGTGGTGTAGTGCTTAACACTGACAGCAAGAAGCTCCTGGGGTCGATTCCTGCTTGGGGACCAGGTTGCCGGGTTGCCAGGGTGCCAGGTACCCAGGTGGGGTATCTCCCAGGCCTTTCTGTGTGGAGTTTGCATGTTCTCCCTGTGCTCGCAAGGGTTTTCCCCCCAGAAAAAGAGATAAACCCAATGGAAAAACATGAAGAACAGATCGCTAATGCTGTCGCGTCCCTGACGAAGACGGACAGGAGCACACCCATGTCTGTTCCCGGCTGACCTTGGGGGGAGGGACGACTGGATGGGTCAAGTGCAGAGAGGCAATGCATGTGTATGTCGCTCGCCCATCTCACATGTGTGTGTTCATCTGAATGACAAATAAAGACTTCTTCTTCTTCAAATACCACGAAAAGGAGACATCAATTGAGTCTGCGATGTCATTAAGTATAGAGATATGTATTGACCCCATACCCACCTACTCACAGACACACACACACAAAGACAGACAGGCAAACCCACACACACAGACACAAAATATGTCCCAGAATGTAGACGATGGCATAGTAATTTTCCTCACTCTCTTCGTCAGATAACCTTTATGTTTTAACCATCTGCTTTCAGGATATACTTTATTTTCCCATTAACTCCTTACGGAAGGTGATAATGGCGTTCGTCCACTTAGTGAACGGCGATGTAAGCAGGATAGTACGGGTATTATACTAGTTTAGAAAGGGGCTTCGTTATCTACTATTAGCCTTCCCCCTCTCGTCTTTCAAAGCTCCCCGGGCACAGCCTGAGACATGCGAGGAGGAAGGAATTCAGATCAATCCAGATTACATCAGATGACAGCAGCAATGGTTCTCAAAACAGACGGCTAACGACATGATTACATCGTCAGGACGTTTCTAATCCTCTAATTTTAATCCTCTTGACATACAGATGCTCTTTCTGTCACAGTCGTACAGTCACTTAAAGCCCCTATCCGGATTTCTTTTTGGTGACTATTTAACGTGGGGTATGTACCACGCAGTGTTTTAGTACTTGAGTCCAAGGAGTCCGAGTCATGGACTGATTTTCAGGACTCGTGACTCGACTTGGACTTGAGCACTGATGACTCGGACTTAGACTTGGATTCGAGCATTGATTGCATTCGGACTCGGAAGGTGCAGACGAGGACTCGGACTTGTTAATTGATAAATATTATTTATTTAAATTCTTTTTGTAATAGGCCCTAATAATTCATCATACGATGTTGATGGCTAGTGCATTTGTTTGGCTATTGTGTCACAAAGTAAATAAACTCCCTTTGAAATGGTGACCGCTGTGTCATTTATGTTTAGACCTTTTGTTATTTGTATGTCAGCTCTTTGGCTGCCCGAGTGGAGTGGACTCAACCTTGATGACTTGGACTCGGACTAGGGTAATGGGGACTCGACTATGGCTCTTCTTTGGTGACTCAGACTTGGACTCGGACTGGAGACTCGACTCGGACTTGAGATTTATTGACTCGACTACAACACTGATACCATATTCTTGAAGGCTTCAATTTGTAAATGGAAAAATAAACTTATTTATTTGACCTTTTCATATATCAGACTATGGGTCTACAAGCATTACGAATATAAATAAAAGTTTCACAGCCACAAAAGTGTTTTGTGTTGTAAAACATGTCTCCAATATCTTATGTTGGGGCTACTCGTTTGTTCATGTTTTGATTGCGGATTGGAGTTTTAGTACTTTCTCCCCACCGGTTAATTCATTAAGATTTTACTCTTTGCTTAACATTTCCCATGAGTGACAGCACTTGAAGCCATTCCAGCTAGGACATTAAAATCTAAATAATGTTGTTAAAGCTTGACAAGCATTTTCTGTATTCAGGTTTGACAAGAGTTTTATTTGTTGAATACAAGTTCAAACAAAACTCTCAAAAAAAGAGCAACATACCCTAATGGGGTATATGGGTAATGTTATTTTTGATACATTGATATGATGCAATGTAATAGAATATCCTTTGTTTACAAGATCTATCAACCTATCTGGCATGTCTTGGGGGAAAACATTTTTGTAAAACAGTTTATTTCCCCCTGTGTGTCTTTGCCGAAGCAGTTACACCCCCTTAATACCAATCTGTGGTTCCATCTGGTCATTGTGGTTTTAGGCCATCATCTACTTTGTCCCCCCTTCGCTCTCACTTTAGTGACACAGCACGACGCCCCTGCGGTTTGAAAACACGCTCTCTCGCAAGACGTCCTCTGGGCGCTTCTGATGGATCCCTACGTGCGAATTACCCGTCCGCCCGGGGTGCTTCTGGAACGGCTGATGAATCAGAATGGCTGCCTCCAGGTTCCCTGCCTTATTGGCCGCGTCTCTACAGCCCTCGGAGGGAGACAACAGAGAGGGATGGAGGGGTGGAGGGATGGAGAGTGGTGGTGGTGGTGGTGGTGGTGGTGGTGGTGGTGGTGGGGGTGGTGGTGGTGGGAGGGTGGAGCAGAGAGGCACAGCAGAGTCGGATAGAAGGAGAGCAGAGAGGCACGGCATAGTGGGATAGAAGGAGAGCAGAGAGGCACGGCATAGTGGGATAGAAGGAGAGCAGAGAGGCACGGCATAGTGGGATAGAAGGAGAGCAGAGAGACACGGCAGAGTGGGATAGAAGGAGAGCAGAGAGGCACGGCAGAGTGGGATAGAAGGAGAGCAGAGAGGCACGGCAGAGTCAGATAGAAGGAGAGCAGAGAGACACGGCAGAGTCAGATAGAAGGAGAGCAGAGAGACACGGCAGAGTCAGATAGAAGGGGAGCAGAGAGACACGGCAGAGTCAGATAGAAGGAGAGCAGAGAGACACGGCAGAGTCAGATAGAAGGAGAGCAGAGAGACACGGCAGAGTCAGATAGAAGGGGAGCAGAGAGACACGGCAGAGTCAGATAGAAGGAGAGCAGAGAGGCACGGCAGAGTCAGATAGAAGGAGAGCAGAGAGACACGGCAGAGTCAGATAGAAGGAGCAGGAGGAGAGCAGAGAGGCACGGCAGGGAGTTGGGATGTGTTTTGGTGCTGAGCAATGATGTGGGTTCTATCGTTTTGACGGAGGGGTCTGTTTTCGGCGCTCATCCCTCACTAGGGTGGGCGGTGCTGGCCCCGGCAGATCACTCTTCCTCTCTCTCTATCTCTCAGGTGGCACGGGGCCCAACCCTGGTGCCTGACACCTGGTCCAGATTAATTGAAGCATGGCGTCGTAAATTAATCACATATGGCTAATACACCCCCCCCCCCCCCCCCCACTCCCAACACTCCACGCCAGAGTCACCTCTCTTAGTCTTCTATCCTGAGACCAAAGTCTTTCGCTCTTTGATTCTCTCTCCTCTCCTCTCTCTCTAAAGAAGAAAGATAGCCTACTACTCGACACACAAGGAAAGAGTTTAGAGGGAGGAAAGGGGGGCGTGGGTCGGGGGGAGCGGTAAGGTAGCCAAGGTCAGGTGCTCGTTGGTGTGAGTCCACTGTATAATTCATGACTTTCCCTTTTGGTTTTTCATTTTTCATTCTCAGCGCAGACCACTCTCTCTCCTTCCCTGCTCTTAATGCGACACCAAACAGATTAATTGTGCTGTCTGGGGAGAGAGGGAAGAGGGGGGGAAATAAAACGTTGGCACACCTGTCCCCCCATTCATTGCCACCTGGCATTAAGATGAAGAGATCATAGCATTGGCCCCTTTATTAGTTATTTATAAGTATTACTGCCCAGAGTAACATAAGTAGAGGAAGTGGCCAACGGTTAATCAGCAAAGGGGTTATTAAGGGGTTAATGGCACTAATGCGCAGCAGGAAGTGATATTTAAAGGAGTAATAAATTGTGATTGAGAATATGGTGCCATACACAAGAAAAACCTTGGAAAGCGCTTACATTTGGTTGTTAAGTCAATACAGTTGTTTTTGTCATGTAAACAGCATAAGAACAACGCATGTGCTGTGAAAGCAGTCCTTTTTATTTGAGTTTTTTTCTGAAATATACAATCGTGACGACAATAATTATGAGCTGTCATGTTTGGAGGGGGATCAAACCATGTATCATTCGTGGGATTG
This sequence comes from Notolepis coatsorum, assembly GCF_963971535.1. NCBI lineage: Eukaryota > Metazoa > Chordata > Actinopteri > Aulopiformes > Paralepididae > Notolepis > Notolepis coatsorum. The sequence continues at coordinate 118,629,404 of NC_140169.1, read as the reverse complement.
ATTTCTTCCTGGTGGATTAGATTTGAGAGATTTGCGGTATGGGCCCGCTTTTATATGAGCACATTTTCGGAGCCGAATCAGAATGCCCGCTAGCATAACACGAACACGGGATCTCTCAAAGCCACAGTGCACTGCTGGCCCCCGCTTATCATCAAGCTGATCAGGGTGTACAAACTAACTTGGCTAAGCCCCTGATTGCATGGTTAGAAATTCATGTGGCTGATGCATTGGGTTTGATATGAATATTATGTGGTTTTGCCCATGGGGACAATTCCATTTGTAGGTCTCCACCCCTTTCCTTTTGTCTGAAGCCAGGGGTAGAATCTTGGACGTGTCACTTTACATTTGGTTTGAGAGGTAAAGCTTTGAAACGGTGGTAGTAAATGGAATGCATTCTTGGGTGGTGACACTTGTATGGATATATTTCACAGACATCTGGAAAATAAAAGTCCCGCATTTTTTTTATATGTGCATTCATGCTCTTTAAATCCCGTTCCTTGAATTTCCACATACAGTAATATCCTGTGTTGAGGGACATGTTAGTAAATTACTTCACGCAAAGGCTCCATGCTCTTTAAATCAAACCGACTCGAAAACGATGATGTGTTATATTTAGATGCTCTAAAACTAAACCCTTGCCTGTCATTGCGGTGGTGTGCATCCCTGTCCTGCCCTACAATAACCGCAGTAACTACAATTTTGGTTAAAATTGGGTTACGACTGAAATTGAACCTTTGGATATCTGTTTTATCTTGTGACACAATTTCCTGGTTCAAACTTGTTATTTTCTAGAGGGTGTAAAAATTGCAGTAACTATAAAATTCAACCAAAACCCAAGGCAAACCGTGGTAAGTGTAGTTATGGCGCTCTGCCTTGGTTTCTGGGAACTTTGGCATTGTACCGGGCCAAGGCAAACTGCAGTAAGGGTAGTTATGGCGCTCTGCCTTGGTTTCCGGAAACTTTGGCATTGTACCGGGCCAAGGGAACCTGCAGTAAGGATAGTTAAGACACTCGTCCTTGATTTCTGTGAGTTTGGGGACTGTACCAGGCCAAGGCAAACTGCAGTGTAGTACAATTGCAGGAGATGCAGTCGCAATACTGGTATTAATAATAGTTTGGTTATCCATGAAAAGTTAATGCAAGATAGCTAGCGAGACAAAACTAGTTGGCACATCAGAGTTCTATTAGTGTCACACTGGCAGTTGACCGAAACAGATATTTCTCTCTCTCTACCTCTGGTCCTTCCTTAATTCACTACAGCTCCTGTCACATGAATACATACTTATATGTTTATATGCAAGCAGGTTTGCTTACTGGGAGGAGATAGTACAATCATAACCAGATGTTATAGGCCTATAGTTTCAAGTTTCAAGTTTCTTTAATAGTTGTCATACAGAAGTACAGAATACTTTTATACAAAATGCTTCTTACTGTTACGCTCCAGAGACTATCTTGTCTTGCACAGTCTCTGGAGCGTAACAGTAAGAAGCATTTTGTATAAAAGTATTCTGTACTTCTGTATGACAACTATTAAAGAAACTTGAAACTTGAAACTTAACACTTTGATTGCCTAAGGCTAAATTCATGATATACCATAGGTTGCCAGCTCTATTTGTCTATGGATAAGTACCCCTTCTTTGCAGGGCTATAACTTTTTAAATTCTATTGCTAAATTGCCATTATTATGGCCCATTCAAAGTCCTATATGTATTGTTCATTGTGTAGCAACGTTAAACTTTTTCATTCACATATTCATAGTAAAATATGGTCTAATGTATAAGTATGTTTTCATCTCTTTCTGCAGCTTTCTCCAGAACGTGATTTATAGCCCCAAATGCATTATATTGATGATGAAATACAGTTTGATGGCAATCGGCGCGATATAAAAAATTTCAATTGGACGTACTTCTAGAAGTTTCTACGTATGATCTGATGATGACCGGATGGGCGGGGGATCGTTTATAATTCCGTGGGCAGCGTTATATCATTCATCTAGTGTGGGTCATATGTTCATCAGAGCAGTTTATATCGAACACGTTCAAAAATAACGCTGAATCTTACCGTATCCTCCTCGCGCCGTTGGACGATCAGCGTGGTGTAGACCGTTTTCGATTATGGGATGTTTATCCTGAAGAACCATTTCCAGGTTGTATACTACTATATACGTCCAAATAACGTTGTTTATTGAGTTAGGGCGAGCGATTGATCATCCAGTGTGTTGAGATGGAGTCCGGCTACCAATCGCGAGTGCCCGGAGCACATAGGATGAGCACTTCCTGTTTGGCGAGCCCCTCCCTCTTGGCCGATCTGCCGATCGGCCACCAGATGGCGCTCTCGAACCGTTAAACAGTTGATGGGAGCTCACCAGTACATCTCAGGGCTCCGGAAAGAAAATATGATTTCGATCACAGATTTTTGAAATATTGATATCAAAGACGAGTTACGGCGTCCTTGGCAACTTGAGCATGGCGGGGAAGGACGCCTAAAAGCGTCTTCCGGCAGTTAAAGTGTTAATAATCTTACATGGCACACTATGTAGCCAAGTCATAATTTATATAACCTCAATTTGATATAGCTATAGGCCTACAGCAAGTATTGCAACTGTTTAGAAATTGGCTAGATCTGATTCATACCAGTATATTGATTGCTAGAACAGATTATATTATATTATATAAAGGTATCTCTAATTATACGAACTAGGTTACAGTATATAGTCTAAATCTATCTCTAAATCCTATGATGCAAATAAAAAAAAAATTAAATAAACTAAACTAAAATGATAATAATGAATTTATTAATTGGAGAACAAACATGAAAACAATACTTTAGGGTTGCTTAAATCTTTCTAAATTACTAATATATATAAAAAGAAATGCAGACATCTATAAATAAAGGTATTCAAATTGTAGTTTGCCTTTGCATAACAGTATCTGCATTTCTGGGATCA
>NC_140169.1:118598957-118621457 GCF_963971535.1 Notolepis coatsorum | reverse complement strand
TATTTTTAAAATAATTTTGAAAACCGATAGGCTACCGATAATTTCTGATATCACATTTTAATGCCAATATCGGTAGGCCGATAATATCGGACATCCCTAATTCTTACCAATGTAATTTGTATCCTGACAGCAGGAGAAAGAGCGGTAGGGATTTTGTTGATAGAAATGTTTGGATCTCCACTGGAAATAGAGGTGGATGCACCAGCGAGAGAGAGACAGAGAGATGGATGGGTTCTTGTGTCAATGTACTTCAGCTTGGTCGTGCAAATGTGTTGAATGAATAATAAGTAATGCAAATAATGCCCCTTTGAAAATATTAATGATCTTTCATAATTTAGTAATTAGAGAGGTATATTTGTCCTCTGGTATAATGGTATAGCCTCAAAACAAAACAAAACAAAACAAAACAGAAAGTTATGCAATAAGAATGTCATGTGTTGTTCCTACAATAACAATCCTTTGTCCTCACAGCGAGGCGAGATGTGTTGGTGCACTGTGTGTGCTAAATGTGTTTTTCAGCTGGATATCCACCACTATCATATCTTGACAATGTCAACATCCTATGAAAAATATGCAATATGTCTTAATTTGAATCCGATAGACTCTGGCTCGCTCATGGAGTCTCTTCCGCAGCAGATGAAAACCCTCTGTGGGAAACCATCTGTCTTTGTTAATTGAATATGCATGTCGGCATCATTATGTTCTTAATACTTTCATCACAATCATTGCTTTCCCAATATTTTTGGCATTTCAAAAGAACATATCCACAGAGAGATTTTTAGTGGGATTTTAGACTTAAATGGAAGACTTCATTGCAAGCTACACTGTCATACTTAAAGGAAGGAACTGCCAGTGTTTGGTACCTTTTGGTATTTTCTCTGTATTGCACCTCTATTCTACACAGGGCTGTTTTCCATGTTGTCATGGACTGGGGGGGGGGGGGGGGGGTCTCTTCAATGGCGGGAATTCAGAAGTGTACATTCAGGCTTTTTATGTGTACAAGGCCTTTTTTCAGCTTTCATTTTTTCCCATGGAACATCATTCTCCAGTGCTTCAATCGTGCTTCCTGCTCCATGCGACGCACCTCACTTATTTTTGTGCACGTCAAAGGAGAAAGATATTCTACTTTTGCACAGGGCGTGTACGTTTGTTTAGTTTGTTCTCCCATCCCCCAATTGTGTCATTATGCCAATTCCCTCCTGGTCATTGCACCACCTCACTGTCGGTCTGCGGAGGGTGTAGACTAACATGTGCCTCCTCCGATACAGCGCAACGCGCACAGCGGTTCATGCTATTTCCCCCAGATCGCATCACTGCTGAACAGGGGCCCCGACCGACCAGTAGGAGTCGCTGTTGCAATGACCAGGACACATATAATATAATACCCATAACAATCGAATAACGCCAACCACATATACATACGTTATTTGATCGTTATTTCTTTTATTCGCTATTTCCAATCGTTATCCGTCCAGGGAGCCTGTGTAACCATAGAGAATGAGTCTGAGATCACAAAAGTCCAATACCGCCGCCTGGTGGTATGCGGCCGATGTTGCACTCCTTTTGAGACTCTGTGTATGTGGCTGTGTGTCGATGAAATTCATCCGGGCGGATTTTTCTAGTTGCCTGGACCGAGGGCTCTACCCGATCACATTGAATAGTTTTCGTGACCCCCGATTCATTATGCTGTGGGTGGTTATGTCGTGGCCCAAATGGAAATACGATCTACCGGATGGCAATCAAATAATTGGAATATTCTTTTTGGAATCTCACCGGCCACAGGTAAGAGCATTTTAACGTCAATTTCAGCTTGATCGTCCCTTGTTTTCATAGCCATCGCCCTGATCAGCATAATGCTGTTGTACTAACGAATGCCGTTATTGACAATCAATTAATCAGAAACGACCCCCCCCCTTTCATGCATTCATGATGGAACATAATATACCCATCATATGCATTTAAATTTTTAATGGTAGCGTGTATAGGGACGAAATGCCAATGGATTAAGTATAATATGCGTGGCGGCCTATTACTAGCCTCCCAGGAATTACCCTAAACCGCTCTAAAACCATATTTATATTCACCACAGTATAAAACGGGAATGTATGGATGGAAAAATTATTTATTTTTCACATCTTGAACGATAGATACTTGATGCCAAATGGGCCATTTAATGCGTTGGCAGCACATAGTTTGATTGATTGTCATATCCCGTTCCCAATGTGGCGGTCAATGAGTTAAGGCAGTCAAATACATTAAAGTTAGATGTAGACATATCATAAATCAAATAAAATCAAATGTATTTGTAAGACCCGACAACACACGTTGATGTCCCCATGGGCCGGACACGTCTTCTTTAACCAAGTCAAGAAGAAACATCACAATAAATCAAGAATCACTTTAATATGTTGTACCACTGTATTTTTATTGGATTCTATTATATGTTGTACCACTGTATTGCACATCGTCGCGGGCAAGACCAGCCGCATTTCATTGTATACCTGTATGCCGTGACAATTAAAACTCTTGAATCTTGAATCTTGAATCTTGAACAAAACAAAAACACCATGAAGTCCAAAACATTTTAAATAAATAAAATAAATTAATGCAACACTCCCAGACAAAGGTAAGGAAAAACTCACTAAAACCTATAGGAGAAAATGCACCACAGGAAATGTGGAGGAGAGAAACTAGAAGGGCCGTTCAAGGGGGGATCTCCCTTCTTAGATCATGTCGGTGATAATAGTGTTGCAATAAAACAGGCGAGACAGTTGGTAAGCATGCACACATGTGTAATGAAACACAGATAAATGCATGCAATAGCAACTGAACTTTTTCCATATAATATATATTTGAATATAAACTACTTTTGGAGACACCTGTCATCGCTAGGGGACAGCCGTCATTGTGCTAAATGCTTAGTAACAAACTCTTTCTATTTTGATTGCCTTTGTACAGCATCCGCTAGACTGGTTCTGTATCATTAGGGGATCCGCTTGGCATCACTCATGCACTCCCTCGCCTACGTGCACGCGCACTGAATAAATTCCACAAATGTACCTTTAATACCAGTATTAGTCTGACCACACCCCTCATCAGCTTACCTTCATAAGCAGGTGTGTGGTCACCTGCTCTCCTCCTTCTCGCTTTCACCACAAGGAAGTGCCCGGTAGTACCCCACTTGACGTGTTGTTAGTTGAAAAGAGTTGTGACGAGTTTACATTGTGCTTAATTTTTTCTTCTCTCACATCTGTTGTAAAGAAAAAGTTTGGGTCATAATGTATTCTGCGGAGAGTAGACCCGCTAGACCTACTCTTAACCAGCGGTTCTCCATTCCCGCCTCCGTCGTGCGTTCTGGTGCTGGGCTGTTGCCACTTTTGTGGTTGCCGACCCAGCCCAGGAGACAGCTGATGGATAGTTTGCCTCTCCGAAGAGCCGAGGAGTCGGTGCCGTCGCTCCGGCGATGGCCTGATCTCGACTCTGGTTCCTCTGGTTCCAGGGAATTGTCCGTTGGTGAACGGGGGGTTGTCCTGGAGCCGGAGGATTTGCGACGCAAACTTTTCGCGTCTGCCCGTTCACGTCGCAAGATGGTAGCATGCAGGCGCGAACGGCCTGGTTTTTGGGGAACTGCTGGAGACCAGCGAGGATGCGTCCGGCTCTGGATTTCCGATGGAAACTGAGGACTTCATGGAAGAGGTGGACGGATTCTTGTATGATGGTCCCGTGGAGGAGAGTATCCCTCCTATCCAGGAAACACCGGAGGGGGGAGAAATGGCTCCGTGGGGCTCCCTGTTCGAAGATGTCGAGGAACCACCTTGGCCTCATCAGCAGGATGCCCTACTATCGGCCACATCAGACTGTGGCTCCTTGACCAGTTGCAGCCTGCTGCATGTGAGGGATGCGGGTTCGGTGGAGGAAGGTCCGCAGGGGGAACTGCAGGCTTTGTTTCCCGAGCTCATGGCGGTAGCCGCCGCCGCAAACGGCGTGCCGCTGCCATTGCCTGCACCTGTCCCTGATGATCTCATAGGTCATCGCTGGCAGCGTCGCCCAGTGAGAGGGGTGGACGTTGTCTACCCATTTTTCCCCTCAATGGGGGCCTATGTTCGTCAGGGTCAGGCGTTTGCCAACATCATGGGACTAACCCCCACCTACGTACCAGTTACGCGGGTGTCGGGGTTAGTCAAAGGTATGGGGGAGGGCGTGCCTCGGCTTGATAGTCCGATGGCCGCTCTCCTCTGTCCGGATATGGTGTGGGAACCCTTATGCAAGCCGGTCCTCCAGGGTAGATCGGCTAGGCGAGTGGCATATTGGGGTGACCAGTCATTCATCGCTGGTACACAATCGCTGGCTGCGGCGTCTAACATCGCCCACCTGGCTAGATTTGTATCTGGGATTATGACGGGCGGCACGGATCTGAACGAGGTAAAATGCGATCAGATCACCCAGGCGGCAGGAGCTGTCCTGCACCTTTCCCAGGTGCTGGCCATAGCTATGGGGAAAGTGCGCGCCCTGGCCACCCTGGGCCAGCGTCATCTTTGGCTGGAGCAGGCCCGTGTGCCGGAACGGAAGAGAGCCCCTCTTCTGACGGCCGCCCTCTCCGACGCTGGTCTGTTCGGGAAGGCCCTGCGGTTGATGACCTCAACATGCAGAGAGATGGCAGAGGAGAGATCCATCCTCCAACCCCATTTTCCGCCTCCCGTCCTTGCCGGTGGAGTCAGAAGGCTTCCACGACGTCGAGCTGTCTCCGTCGTCCCTACCACTGCCTCCGCCGCCGCTGCTGGCCCCTCCAAGAAGTCCAGGAGAAGAGACAGCGCTTCTGCTACCGCCGGCCCATCCACGACCGGAGGAGACGGTAGGGAACGTCGTGACCAGCAGACAGTAAACTACCGTCCCTCCGGGGCTCCTCGGGGTGGCAAGACTCGATCGGCGCAAGGTGGCAGACGCCGCTGAAAGTGACTTTTCTCCTCTGTGTCCCCTCTCCTTTACACCCTCCCCGGCCCCTCTATGATTTTGTGCTTTAAAAAACTTGTGAAATAAAAAGTTCCCCGACATAAGGGGGACTATGTTTTTTGGCAAACAAACTGTGTGTTTCTTCACAGATCATATCATGGGGTTGTGTAAATATGAATCTGCACTTTTACGTTGTGAGATGAGTCGTGTTGTGTTACGAGATTAAGCAAGGTCTGCAACATACATTCAGTCATAGGGGGTTCTATTAGCCTGACGTTCGACATGCAGGTAGAAACTGGTGTTATTCCATTGCTTGAACTAAGTATATGTGTCTCACAATGCTGTGTTGTACGACATAGTCAACGGGTGTAGGATTCACACACATGCGACTTGTTTTTTTGTTGTAAATCCTGTTCACATTTTGTGGGTAGCGGGCATTGTATTAGCTTACGCTATACATTAGCATTCTACCGGAGGTTTTCAAAATGGCTACGGTTGTTTTCTGTGTGTAGGGAACGAAGGGTTTTTTGTGAGGGGGTGTCGAATAAACCCCTCCTTCCCACTTGATTGGTTTAGGAGATGTTTTATCTCTTCTGCTGAGCCAGTCAGGGCCGAGCCGGTAGGACGTCTTGGCAGGGGGGGGGGGGGGGAGGGTTATCCTGCCAACTCCTATTACAAACAGGAGCCGGCAGGGTTTCCACCCGTCGTAGCGGTGTTGCTATGGCGACGCCTTCCATGAGTTACGGTGTCTTAAGGTGTCGAGTAAGAGCGTAGGGCTCACGGGTCTGCTGCGCTCGATTTATGTGTAACTTGAGTCAGTTGGTCACGTGACTCACAGTTGGCATGTCTTTCTCATGACTACAACTCGTGTGGGAAGGTTTTCTGGGAGGGTCTAGTCTTACTCTCTGATTAAAAGAGTGACTGGATGTAAAATCGTGTGAAAACGGGTTTTTTGCTCCCAGCTGTGCAGTTGGGTTCATACGGGTGATGCTTCTTCTTTATTATTATAAAGAGTTGGATGTGTCTATATGAATTGGAAATGGGGGTCCCTGATGGAAACAAGACTAACGTCTTTCTCAGGTCTGCCTCCCCTTAACAATTGTGTGTATTGAGCCGTACTGTGTTGTACCCTTTCTGCAATCTGTTGGATAGAGTTTTCATTCATTCATTCATGGAGTTGGTTGCATCTCGCCCCTCTTGTCGTTCCCCTGGGCGTCTTGGGGATTCAATAAGATGGTCTAAATAGCCTATTATTGATGTGGGTATGTCCAACGCACACATAGTGCTAGCTCAGGATGTTCTGTTGGACATTGGTAACTGACTGGCGCGCCTTGATTGCTTGGGGTTAAAACAGCGTTTTTATAAAGCAATTGGGATGGGGGTTTTTCCTCTTCCGACGCCCTATGTGGTTGTCGATGGGTTCTCGTTCATATCAGGGGATGATAACGGAATGGATCTGAACATATGTGGAAGGGTCTCACGCCCTGGGGGTGGGCCGCCGGGCGCGGTTCGCACCGAAACGTCTGAGTGGCGCCTTCTTTTTATGTTTAAGATCAACACGCATATCTGCCCCTTCTCCTGGAGTTAGCATGTCGGCGTGGTTAGGGCACGGGACTGGTTCTGGTCACGCTGGTCCGGATCAGTTGAACCCCGTTGTCCGCCGGGGTTGCAGATCTGCTGTTCTGGTACCCTGAGGGACTTGGGCTTTTTTCAGGGGGAAAAATGCTAGGTCGGTCTGGGTGTCACAGGGTTGAGCGCTATGGAACCCTTGTTGGGTACATTGTATTCTACACTGTCGTAATGGCTTATGGCCGTGCCAACCTGTACGCGCCCGATCTCGTCGGATCTCGGCCGCCATGCAGGTTGGTCTTGGTTGGTACTTGGTTGGGTGACCTCCTGGGAATACCAAGTACGGGGTGCTGGGGCTGGTTTTCCATTTTTACGCTCTTCTCTTACGCATGGCGAAGAGGGGCCTGTTGGGGTGGTCTTGGCCTCCTCGGGGGACCCTGTGCTCCCCGTATCACCGGGCCCGGTCCGAGGTAATGTTTTCGTTGACCCGTAGGCCCGGGATAACCCTGTTGGAAACTGGAACACGGGCTGCGGCAGTGCCGCAGGTGTGTTTTGGTTTTTTTTCCTGAGGGGTTATGGAACCAACCACCGCATAGGGTAACACCTGGGTGGTTGGTTCTCTGGTGTGTTGCTGCAGTGTCAACTCCCGGGTTCACCGGTTGAGGGTGCCCCTGCACGTTCATGACGTCTGCCAATCGTGTCAGCCTTCTCTGCCTCGACCCCTCTGGGTGGGTTTTTTTTTAATGGAGGCTTGGTCATGCAACAACGCCAGCATACGCCCCTTCCACCGGGGCGGCTGTGTTCAGCTGTCCTTTCTGCTTCCGTTGGTTAACCTTTTTTGTGTGTTTACGGCCATGCTGACTGCCTGTTGCAGGGTCAGTGTGCCAGACGGTGTACTGTTGGGGAGGACGGGGCCCGCTCGGCTGATGGGCCTTTGTCCGAATACGCTGGCGATGTGGGGGGCGAGGTCACTAAGTGCCCACCTGGTGGGGTCTTGATGCTGACATCATGGACTTCTCCGGGCCCCCGTTCCAGGGGGTCCAGTCCCTTTGGTGGGTCTGGGTCTTCCTTCGCGCTCCGCTGCTACGGCCTTGCCACGGGGTTGGGTTTGCCCTTGACCCCGTGATTCTGGGGGCAGTAACGAGGTTGTTTCCCTCCGTTCGTTCCCGGGTGGCATGCGGGTTGTGCGTGTGTGTAGTCGTGGGGTCAAGCCACGGTCTGCTCACCCTGTGCGTTGAGTTGCTTGAGTGCCTCTTCGCACGGTCGGGAAACCTCTAATAGGGGGGGTGCCCTCCATTAGGGGGGGTCGGGGGGGCTCGGCCCTCCCTGTTCTGTTGGTTGTGGGGGGCCTTCAGCGGGGTGTATTTGTCGGCCAGTGGCTCCGCTTGGCCTCCCTTTGTGCATGAGTGATGTCAAGCGGATCCCCTAATGATACAGAACGATAGGTTATGACTATAACCAAGTTCTGTTAATTAGGGGTGACGCTTGGCATCCGACGCCGCTGCAGCCCTTGACCTCACCTTGTGGTGAAAGCTTGGGTAGGAGGAGAGCAGGTGACCACACACCTGCTTATGAAGGTAAGCTGATGAGGGGTGTGGTCAGACTAATACTGGTATTAAAGGTACATTTGTGGAATTTATTCAGTGCGCGTGCACGTACGCGAGGGAGTGCACGAGTGATGCCAAGCGTTAACATTAGTTAGGTTTGAGCCAACATGGTAGTTTCACAGTAGGAAACACCCAAGATAGGATAAGACAGCTGTAGCTTTTTGTAATGGAAAGCACTGAAAGCGACTGGGGAAAGCATTTTGGCAGCCTGCTACTGAATGTATGCAGGCAGTCACAACAGAATGGACCTACAAAAGGCCTTTGACACGGTCAATCACTCCATTCTGATTGACAAGCTAAAAGCAATTGGTTTTGATAGTCTATCAGTGAGCTGGATGCAATCCTACCTTGAGGGGAGGGAACAGATGGTGGAGGTAAACGGTACCCTATCCCCCCCCCTCACAGTGAGCTGTGGTGTTCCACAAGGAAGCATACTAGGACCGCTACTGTTCCTAATTTATGCAAATGACATGTCGTCAGCTTGTGACTGCAACTTGTTCCTGTTTGCGGACGACTCAGCCCTGCTGGTCTCTGACAAGAACAAGTTACAGGTTGAAAAAACCCTCAGCTCGGAACTAGGCAGAATCTGCATATGGCTCGCTGATAACAAACTATCATTACACATGGGCAAAACAGAGTCCATTCTCTTCGGTTCAAATAACAAACTCAGCAAGACCGACGACTTCTCAGTTACAGTGGGTGACAATATTGTCACAAGAAAAGATGAAATTACCTACCTGGGTTCCATCCTAGAGGCTAATCTCTCCTGTGACAAAATGGCATCCAATGTAATAAAAAAAGTCAACCAACGAACTCGATTCTTGTACCGGATCTCCTCTCTGGTAAACAAGAATACCCTGAAGACTCTGGCAGGAGCACTCATTCAGGGGTACTACGACTATGCTTGCACCTCATGGTACCAAAGCACCTCAAAGGCGCTAAAAACAAAATTACAAACATCTCAAAACAAACTGGTCAGACTACTGCTTGACCTTACTCCTAGAACCCACCTCACCCCTGCCCACTTTGACAACCTAGGATGGCTTAGAGTAGACGACAGAGTACAGCAACTTGCAATGGGCCTGGTCTACAAGATACACTACACGACCAAGGTACCCATGTACATGTCAAAATACTTCCCAAAGGTCAGTGAATACCACGATCACAACACCAGAGGGAGCTCCACAAATCATGTTAAACCCAGATTCGGCTCAAATAAGGGACTAAACACGTAAATACTCCCTTTTCCTGACTCCTTCTGTATCACAAACAGTACTGTATTTGCAAATCTGGTATGTCATAAATGTATAGATGTAGCAGTACTGACTATCTGTATGTCATGTATGTCATATATGTCCTGATGAATTGAAAATGGGGGACCCTGATGTAAACAAGACGAAAGTCTTTCTCTGGTCTGCATCCCCTTAACAATTGTGTGTATTGAGCTGTACTGTATTGTACCCATTCTGCAATCTGTTAATAAAGTTTTCAATCAATCAATCAATCAATGTCAGAGCGAAGGTTTGTTGTCAAGCAGTAGAACAACAATGGCTGTCTCGAGGTTTCTCCAAAGGTAATTTACATCTTATGAAACGACATACTCAGTTTCCTTGCATATTAGCAGCTTTTGGCTACTCAATACAGGATTTATATGTCTCCCACAGTTTTTTGGTCAAATATCTGTGGTGCATGACTGGCTCTAAATACCACAATGACTGACTGGCTGCCTATGAATGACCACTGAGGAAGCATGCGCTTTTGTGGCAGCGGCAGCATGTTGCATTATGGGTCAGATTAGGAGGACTATAAGAACCTTAATGAAGTCTCTTCGGCTTTCCCATTGACCGCCATTAAGAGATTATTCGACTGGTGATGTCATATGGCAACAGGAACTAGTGCTGTTGGCTTTGATAAAAAAAAGAAACATACAGTACTTGTCTGGGAAGTCACTTGACATTCCCATGTTGCATTGGAGCAAAATAAGCGGATAATTAGGATTAATGAGAATGTCTGTCAGCGGGCTGGTTGAACAGCATCCTACGGTACGAGCAGTGGGAAGGTAATGCGACTTTGAATTCCACATCTAGCGGCACACACCCTACGTGCTTAAAAACTGGTGGATCTGAAGTAGCCTCGGAATGAGCAAAAACAAATAACAATGATACCACAATAACGCTGGTGTTTCCCTTTAAGGCGAGACAGTACCCCCTAATAGGCCAATTATTTTTTATAGATATCACTATGAAACTTTCCCAGTTTGTTATGTACATAAAAATGAAGAAGAAATGTATTGCAAGTGTTCTGAACTTTATGTTTATATATGCAAATGAGGCACTTCCTCATTAAATATGCCTACATTTGCATATATCGCGAAGACACGAATCACCAACATGGATAATGCCAGATTCAAAAACTGGGTTTCATTTTGTTGATACATTCAGAACGAAACTTTTTCCAGAAGGGATTGTGGCTATGTCCTCTTATGTCCAGCCCATACATCAGGAAATAATGTCTACTTTCATAATATTATAATTTTTTGCCTAGTTTTGGTATAGAATGTACTATAAACCCGGCTATGAATGATATATCAACAAACCCTTCAGTAATTAGAAGAAGGATATGGATGGGAAGAAATGTGGAAAGTTTGGTGTGTGTAGGTACTAGGGAAATGGAGTTCCAAGACTGTGGGCTAGATCCACAAAGAATGGATTGCACAAGGGCGGCCGGGTAGCGCAGCGGACTAAGCGTCTGTCTACCACCGCAGAGACAGTGGGATTGAATTCAGCTGCGGTACCTCCGGCTTGGTCGCCCGTCCATACTGACACAATTGGCAGAGTCAGCGGGTGGGAAAGCCGGTGGGGTGGGTCCTGGTTGTTGTAAACAGCAACTCCTACAGTTCGGTCGGGGCGCCTGCACAGCGAGGGAAGGATCTGGGGGAGGTAGTGTGACCCTTCCACACGTTACACTCCCCCAGTGAGAGTCTGCGCTGCCAGGTGAAAAGAAGTGGTGGGCTGGGTACACATGTGTTGAAGGAAGCATGTGATAGTCTTCGCCCTCCGAGACCGACGGTAGGGGGTAGAGTGCGGAACGACCAGGAAGGGGATTGGGAATTGGCATAACGACTAACATTGGGATAAAAAAAAAAATAAAGAAAAAAAAAAAAATTAAATGGATTGCACGGTGCTAATTGCACACTTACTTACAATTCATTATGAATTGAAAAAAAATAACCTGCGCGGTGATTGATTGAACGAAATTGTTATTAACAGATTGCAGAATGGGTACAATACAGTATGGCTCAATACACACAATTGTTAAGGGGATGCAGACCAGAGAAAGACTTTCGACTGGTTTACATCAGGGTCCCCCATTTTCAATTCATAATGAATTGTAAGTAAGGGTGCAATTAGCACCGTGCAATTCATTCTTTGTGGATCTAGCCCTTTGTGTGTAAGTAAAATGCATAAAAACTCGTTTTTGAGAAAACGCCCTCAATTCTGTATTGTAATCTATGGACACAATCAGACAAAATTAAGTAAAATAAACAACTAATTGTCTCTTTTCAATATTTTATTGCCACTAGTTTGACATAAAAGACATGTTAAGGAAGCAAAATATAACAAAATCTCTATATTGTCGGGAAAAGAAAGAAGCACAAAGGCGATTTCGGGGGTACTGTCTCGCCTTAAACCGACTGTTCTGGAGCTGGTTACCAGCACAATGCTGTTTGCCAGGCTTGGAATTGTGACAACTGTGTAGGTGAAGTCTGAAGTGCCATCCCAAGGCCACATACCTCACCGCTGTGTCCCTGAAGGAGGGGGAAGACATTAGGAGGTTTGAAAGAGGAGCGCACTTGACCCCTGTATATCCCTGTGTTCACTTATGTTTCCCTGTCAGGATAATGGGCCCACTGTGCCTCCTATGTTCCTTAGCCATATCAGTGTCAAAGGCAGAGAATACATATTACAGAACGCACACCCTCGCACCTACGCTCACTGCACGCACGCACGCACGCACGCACGCACGCACGCACACACACACACACACACACACACACACACACACACACACACACACACACACACACACACACACACACACACACACACACACACACACACACACACACACACACACACACACACACACACACACACACACACACACACACACACACACACACACACAGTGTCATATTCCATCACCCCCATCAAAATTGCTACATCAGGGTGGTAACAAAACACACAGAAACCCAGACACACACACACAAACACACACACACACACACACACACACAGACACACACACACACACACACACACACACACACACACACACACACACACACACACACACACACACACACACACACACACACACACACACACACACACACACACACACACACACACACACACACACACAAACCAAAAAACACATCTCCACTGCTACTTCTTGTTTGAGGTGGCACGGCGCTACCCGTCTTGCTTACATTTGGATCACTGATTGGGCCTTTCACCGCATTCTTCCCTTGACATTTTGGCTTCTATGACATTTAACCGAAGCAAAACAAATTCCACTCATGAGCGCACTTGAAATACGGCAGCGTGAAACAGATGTGTAAACTGATACCCAGGCAACGCTGCCGTGAAGAAGAACTGCCTGATAACGAACTGATAAGACAATTGGGGAATATGGGAGCAGCCGCCTGCTCGCTACCGACAGACCAACATGCCTGTAAGGCTTCACAGGCTCGTGGGGTTTCATGGAAATAAGGCACTTTGGTCCAGTGGCGGAAAGTAAACGTAAAGTAAATGTTTTCACTCAAGCACTATACTTAAAGGAACACGCCAACATTTTGGGAAATTAGCTTACAGTCTTCTCCAGAGAGAGACAAGAAGATAGATACCAGTTTCCTCTCTGTGTGTTCAGTAGAAAAGGTATCTGGCTGCACGTTAGCCTAGCTTAGCACAATGAATGGAAGCGGACATGGCCGGTTAGCCTTTGGGAGAGGTGTTAGTTGGACAATGCCAAGGCTAACCAGCCAAGTTTTGTACCTCATTGTCTGCATTTGTACCTCACTGTTTACACATTTGTACTCATTGTACTTAGATTGTACTTTAGATTGTATATTGTATTGTATATTGTATATTCCTCTTTTACTTACTTTTTTACTTACTTTTTTACTGTATGAAGCACACTCTCAGGGGCTCATACAGAACCAAGCATTTCACCGTAAAGTACATGTATGTGACAAATAATAAACAAACTTGAACAACTTGAAATTTGTCCGCTTCCATTCATTGTGCTAAGCTAGGCTAACGTGTAGCCAGATAGCTTTCTATTGAACGCACAGAGAGGAAACTGGTATCTATCTTCGTGTCTCTCTCTGGAGAAGACGGTAACCTAATTTCCCAAAATGTTGGCATGTTCTTTTAAGTACAATTTCAAGGTACGTGTACTTGTACCTGAGTGTTATCTTTTTAGGGAACTTTGTACTTTTACGCCCCTACATTTCAAAGGAAATATTGCACTTCTTTACTCCACTACATGCATCATAGCATTTTTCTATGTTTTTGCATAGAAAACATAAATCAAAAATCAACAAGAATGTTTCAAATTTAAAGCCTGTCAACTTCAAGAGGACATAATCAGAACAGCATAACTGGACCACATAACATTTTAACCTAACCTTTAGAGGTCAATGGATCAAGGGTTGAACGGAGTGCTGGAATACACAAATATCATTTAGAATGTGTACTTTTACTTTTGACACTTACGTAGATTCAATATCAAACACTTCTCTACTTTTACTAAAGTCGTATTTAGAATTTTACCTTTACCAGAGTACTACTTCCTCCCGTCATTACTCTTGGATACATTTGAACATTAATTAATATGTTCTGTATTGATCGATTTATGGCGTGAGATGAATCTCGGCCCGGTATTTAGACTTTTTTCTCAAGTAAAGGAACTGTGTACTTCCCCCACCGTGGCTTTTGTGGAAGATAACGATGTGGCTTTGCACACGAGCTGGACGATTACTAGAAATGAAGCACTTTTCTGTCATGAACCGAACCCAGTGGGATATTATTCAGCGGTTTCTTGACTTGGAGCCTTGAGTTCTGTCCTACAGAAACGGTCACACTAAACCGCTGTTACTTTCACACGTCTGGGTCCATTTAGGCGAACAGTCCCTACTGTAATATTCCCCTCCCTGTG
The DNA here is from genome assembly GCF_963971535.1 of Notolepis coatsorum. Taxonomy (NCBI): domain Eukaryota; kingdom Metazoa; phylum Chordata; class Actinopteri; order Aulopiformes; family Paralepididae; genus Notolepis; species Notolepis coatsorum. The sequence goes on along the minus strand of NC_140169.1, from coordinate 118,607,109 downwards.
TGTTAGCAGAACTCTACTCGGTTTACACCGGCTCACAGCTCTCTCTGTCTTTCTCTCTCTCTCTTTCTCTCACCAAATCCCTCCCTTTTTCTCTCCCCACAGAGCCACATGGGTTTCACATGCACAAAATCCAGTTTTTTCACGTGTTTCCAAACATGCACAACATTCAGTTTTTCACGTTGTTTCCAAACACTTCACATGTGACACGACAATGTGCTTTACATGATTTCTCCTGTGAAATCTAAATGGTAGCTCATGTGAAACTTTACTTTGACATTTTGGGTTGTGCAATCACACATGAGGATATCGTGACGACATGTGATAATACGTGAATACTCTCTCTCTCTCTCTCTCTCTCTCTCTCTCTCTCTCTCTCTCTCTCTCTCTCTCTCATTCTCCTTTCTCATGGCCTGTCTACGGCATGGGAGAGTTTTCTGGGTGGAAAATCGATTATAAGTAAGTAGGCGAAGTGAGGGACAGACAGTAATGATGGTGGTGGAGAGTCTCACAGCACAATGTCACCACAAGCTATCAGCTGCTGTTAGTGCCCGGCTTTGATGCTGCCCAGTGCATATTCTTATACCCTGACGCTGGTAAGGTGAGCGCCCGCCTGTGGGTCAGCTAATGGGCCCACTGCCATCCTCCTCTTTACAATTGCTTTAGAAGAGTGGCAACAGCATCTCTCTCTCTCTCTCTCTCTCTCTCTCTCTCTCTCTCTCTCTCTCTCTCTCTCTCTCTCTCTCTCTCTCTCTCTCTCTCTCTCTCTCTCTCTCTCTCTCTCTCTCTCTCTGTCTTGTGGAACTCTCAGAAACCAAAATAGAGACAAACCCAGGGTGCTTGCCATGCAAAAGAGTACTGCGTGAGGGACGGCAGGCGACTGGCCTGTGTGTTGAGGGCCAACACAAACGCACTCGCTCCTTGGAATCTTTCAATTTGCCTGTAATAAATTGCAGTAGGAAGCAATTGCATGGGCGATGTGCTGAGCGGGTGGAAATTGAAGCCGCTCTCGTGTGGAGATGCTTGGTCGCCTCAAAGAGAGGCTGTGGGGTTCCCGGGGGGAAGGGGGGGGGGGGGGGGGGGTGAGCATCGCTAACTGATCCCGCCTCTGACCAGCTGAACAAATGGAGACGATACGCAAGCAGACACGCGTGCATAAACACGTGCACATGCATACACAACCACATACATACACACGGGCATATGCATACACTCAAATGCACACACACACACACACACACACACACACACACACACACACACACACACACACACACACACACACACACACACACACACACACACACACACACACACACACACACACACACACACACACACACACACACACACACACACACACACACACACACACACACACACACACACACATGGTGGACCACATCAGAGGCTTGTCCTGCTGATCACATAGAGCCACAGACTTGTCTCGACGTGTCGAGTCATAGCCAGTCAGTGCACATATGACAGCATATCTCCTCGCTACACACGACACAACAGTAACAACAGCGGCCACAACAATAGTGACAACCAAACAACAACAACAACAAAAACAGCAGCAGCAGCAGCAGCAGCAGCATCTATCTTAGCAATTACTGACCCGATGCTCTGCGGCTTTCAGAGAGAGAAATTGATGGACGTCCAGCTACAGCACATAACACAGCTAGTCGCCATGCTGTAATGCACCTCTTGGCCGGGTGACCTCAGTAAGTAATACCCTCCTCATGCTCCACTGGCTTGTTTTGGGCTTTAAAGCCAGCCCTCTTTTTCTCTTGCATCGGTGCCCAGCTGAGTGGCGGTCAGCCCTGTTTGCTCTAACTGCGGGTGGCATTGGTGACATGCATGTACCCCCCCCCCCCCCCACACACACACACACACACCCTGCCCCCACCAACCCCCCCCCCCCCCCCCCACGGGCGGAGGAGCGAACGCAAGCCCCTGTCCTGGTGAGCTCTGTGCCCAGACGTAACTGGATAAAGGCTGTCGGAGGGACTCGTCTGTGCCGCGAGTGGAAACGCAGGCAGAATCTAATAACAGGCCTACCCGCAGCGTTGCAGACAGAATCATAACAAAGAGGGTCTCTGAATATGGGGCTCTTTGCAGGTAATTTAGCCTCGGCTGGGTCTAAACTCATGTTATTCTGTTACATTCCCGTCCGCTTCCCTACCAGTCCCTCCTCTCCACTCAATTTCGCCTCGGTTAGAAGTGGTTCGTTGCATTCACAAGGGAGGGGAAAGAAAAGAAGACGAAAAAAAATGGACAGACGCTGCTCTTAGAAGTCACATTATTTTTCATTAACTCAAAGTACATGTGCCCTGTGTGGACAGTGGCTTTAGACCTCCAGTGAGAGGCACGTCTTGTTTATCACATTTTTGTTACACATTTTAGAATACATCTTTGTTGCGTATATGAGGAAAATGCTTTGTGGGAACGGACAGCACCAAAAAAGGATTGTTGGAAGACACAGAAAGAGAAAGAAAAAGGGGGGGGGGGGGGGGTGTTGTGGGGGTTAGGGTTAGGGTTAGGGTTACTGAGAGGCAGGGAGTAAACATTTTCTCGTTCACTCGTTCAGCCAGTCAGCGTGCGGGTATCGGATAACGGCGTGCGTGTTTTATTGGGTGACGGACAAATAAAGGATAGCAGAACAGCGTGTGGGAAGAGCAGACACTGGTCTAAAAGCCTCCATTCATCCCCTGAGTCATGTTTCACTGGGCCGCAGTGTCAGGCTGGGCCCTAATCTGCTCCAGATGCCCCCGCAGGATGAGGGCAAGAAAACAACGTCTTTAGCTGGGTGAGACCTGAACAGACTGCAATACACCCCCAATACATGTCCCTTGTATCTGCTCTAAGATAAGACAACTAAGATACTGTAGATAGACAGGCAGGCAGACGTCAAGCAATAAACATGAGCTCACATCACATGAGCACCAGAGCCAACTCAAATGTATAAACATCCTATGGCTGTTTGTCTGCTCTGAGCTGCTTCACTAAAAGCCCATGGCTGTAGGATGTGGACAGATGCCCTGATATGGTCATCAACCTGCCTGTTCCCCTTTCTTTATCAACTCTTTTCTTTCTGTCTCTAAGGCGATGTATATTTTCTTACATTTGTTTATCTTCATGGCTGCCTCTCATCCTCTCTCTCTTTCGCTCCTAATCAAAAACAATACTTTCTACCCCGTCCTCTCGTCGCCTCTCCTTGCCCGCCCGCTCACTTATTGCCGTTGGATGGGGAGAAAAAGGATAATATTATGCATAACCCTCCCCTGGCATGCCGTGCCGTTTGATGTGGGCCTTTTCAAGCAGATGCACCACCTCTCCAATGCTATTGGAGATATTAAAACGCCATGTGGTGCTGTCTCACTGACTCGCTAATGTAAACACTATTTTATGCACACACACTCACACGCACACACACACTCACTCACACTCACACACACACTCGCACGCAGCCAATTTTTCCATTTCCTGATTCCGAGCAAGAGGACGAAGCAAGGACTCTCTCTGTCCTTCTACTCATCAATTGTGTCTAGTTTGACTATGAATAATGGTCAAGTCCAGGGTTGAACTCTAAGGACTTTGAACCAGCAGCATTTGCTGAGAGTATTTGAGTTAAATCTTCATATCACCCATGTACTGTATACCATTCAAATTCAAATGTATGCAATAGTGCACCAGGTGGCCAGTCTGAAAATGAAGAATGTCACTGTCCAATGAGCTTAAAGAAAAAAAGAAAAGAAAAGTCAGAGGCCCTGAGGAGAACGGGAGAGAAATGTGAAAGAACTGGTTTCAACGGATTGAGAGACCAGCTTGCTCCAGACCAGGTCAGTGTCCAGGTCATGTCACAAAGATAGCATGTGATGATGACATGGTGAAGTATATGCTGACTGAGTAAAAATAAAAAAATAAATAAACATTGATCTGACGAGACAGTATCTGTGTTTATTCCCAATTAGCTAGCTAGCTTACATTAGCTTACCGGCCGAGAAGTGGCCATACTGGTCGCGTGAATACTTTCGGCAGCCCACTTGTCCTTCCGCGTTGCTCTGATTGGCCGAGCGTGCGCATGCGCATGAGCCGCAACAAGCTCCTCAGAAAGGCAGGAATAATAAGCTCCCCTTACCGCAATTTATACAAATGGAAGTATTGATTTCGCCGTAGCGAATCATTAAAAAAATATACCGTTAACTGGAATATGTTGTGCCTTTACACATATGTTGGATTATGTAATTGGTTTGTCATGACAAACCAATAAAAAATCGCGAATTAACCGGTGGCTACAACAACACACAGTAACCAATGATGCATGTAGTTACTGTGTGTTGTTGTAGCCACCTGTTAATTCGCGATTTCTTATTGGTTTGTCATGACAAACCAATTACATAATCCAACATATGTGTAAAGGCACAACATATTCCAGTTACTGTGTGTTGTTGTAGCCACCGGTTAATTCGCGATTTTTTATTGGGTTGTCATGACAAACCAATTACATAATCCAACATATGTGTAAAGGCACAACATATTCCAGTTAACGGTATATTTTTTTAATGATTCGTTACGGCAAAATCAATACTTCCATTTGTATAAATTGCGTTAAGGGGAGTTTATTATTTCTGCCTTTCTGAGGAGCTTGTCGCGGCTCATGCGCATGCGTGCGCTCGGCCAATCAGAGCAACGCGGAAGGACAAGTGGGCTGCCGAAAGTATTCACGCATACTGGTCACTCCAAGGAAAGAAAAGCTGGCCCAACGTTCACATTTTTGTCGCAGAGCACTTGGCTGGTACCAGCTTTTGAGGATATTGGTTGAGGGCAGTCGTGCGCCATGCGCTTATCATCAAAATCCTGCAATTTTTCCAAAACCAGATCACTGATGACACGGAGATATTGTGTGGTACAAACGCCGTTATACTATTGGCTCACAAGCTTAGAACACCTTAGACATTAATTTTGGATCCGACAACATTTTCAAGTGATTATTTCACGTTCCTAATAATTTATATTCTTTTTTTTTATAAAAAAAAATTAAAATTAAGCTCTGTGGATGGTTTTTTGTGGTCAATTATTTTAGTCTACAAAAATATTAAAAATCTATACATCCTTTAAATCTTAAATTGAATCTAAAAAGAATAAAATATAGATTTGGGGGGAAATTCTTATCTCAATACAATTAAAATGTATTAAAATAAAACATTTTCACATGTTAATGCTATAAAATGGATCCCTCTGTTTATTTCAAGATAATGCTAAATGATTTGAAATTATGTGTTGAAGGATGATTATTGACTGGGTTTGTAACAAGTGAACGCAATACAAAATGAAGTTGTACTCCATTGCACATACTCCATGGTATGGTGATAAAAGTATGTTAAATGCATCTTCTGGTCAGTTTTCTATAGGGAACTATCACTCTATTAGCATGACCAGGAGAGCATTCTGGTCAGGTTTCTTATTCTATATAATTATATGGTTTAAACCATCATGGTAAAGGTAAACATTAGGTAAAAACTAAAAAACAACCTATGCTCAGGAACATGGTCAGGGGTAATGTAAATGAGACATGGAGAGCCTGGAGGTGATCAGCGCTCAGCCACACTGCTGTACCGGACCTGCCATCACAGAGAGAGCCGGCACTGTCGATGGAAATATACACTGGCAGCAAGTGACTGACCCTACATGAGCTAACTCGGCAGGGGCCGTGCACAATAGGACAAATATTTATGTATGGTGTCACCGTGGAAGCGTGTCAGGGACAGAGGCAAGAATCGTACTCGTACACAGGCAGGCATGTCGTTATCTTGTACACAAGATACATCTCATGCACACAAGCTAACCACACGCACACACACACACACACACACACACACACACACAAAACCCACCTGCCCACGCATCTGCACACACACACACACACACACACACACACACACACACACACACACACACACACACACACACACACACACACACACACACACACACACACACACACACACACACACACACACACACACACACACACACACACACACACACACACACACACACACACACACACACACACACACACACACACACACACACACACACACACACACACACACACACACACACACACACACACACACACACACACACACACACACACACACACACACACATACAAACACATACACACCCACCCACATACAGTAAACACACACACACCTGCCAGTGGGTGCTGTCAAGGCTTGGCTGTCAACTGAGCCTGCTTGTTCAATCTGAAAGCAGCAGAGTGAAACTGGGACAGAACAGCTAGCAGAGCCACAGACTGGATGAGCATGTTCAGCATGGAGGAGAAGAAGAGACACACAACTAAAATATAATAATAATGATAATAATAATAATGATAATAATAATAATAATAATAATAATAATAATAATAATAATAATAATAATAATAATAATAATAATAATAATAATAATATAATAATAATAATAATAATAATAATAATAATAATAATAATAATAATAATAATAATAATAATAATAATAATAATAATAATAATAATAATAATAATAATAATGATCTGCTGAATAAATAATAACTGCTTAGTAAAAGCTGCTTGTAAGGCCAAAGCGGCAGAAATAATGAAACTTCACGCCTTTAGCTCTATGGAAACGGCTCAAGGACATAGACATTATGGACATACTGTATGGACAGTGAGATTTAACCCGTTGCTAGGCAACCCTTTTTTTTAGTAGAGAACAGCTTCCATAATGAGAACCTGCCTGGACATGTCAGTGGTGTCAGTCAATCAAACACATTACTGTACGTTTCTGTTGATTTCCTCAACTGGGTATCATTTGGGTATTATGCAGTGGTGGAAGAAGTACACAGTTACTTTACTTAAGTAAAAGTAGAAATACCCAGATAAATGAGTACTCTGGTAAAAGTAAAAGTAGAGAAGTATTTGCAATTTAATGTACTTAAGTATCTAAAGTAAAAGTATGCATTCTACATGCCGTTTGTGTATTCCAATGCTTGGGAGCGTTCAAACCTCCATCCACTGATGTCTAAAGGTTATGTTAAAGTGGTATGTGGTCCAGTTATGCTGCCCTGATTACATCCTCTTGAAGTTGACAGGCTTCAGATTTGAAAGTACATAATCTTCATATTATTAGGCTATATTCATATATTATTATTATTATTTTGCCATGTTTTCTATGCAAAATATTTTTCTTCAAGGGAACTAGTAACTGATGGGTTCAGATAAATGTACAATATTTCCTTTGAAATGTATTAGAGTAAAAGTTTAAATACTCACATAAAGTACAAATAGGTAGAAATTGTACCTATGTACAGTACTTGAGTAAAAATACTTAGTTACTTTCCACCACTGGTATTATGAAGATGTTTAGTTATTGTTGATGATTTATATTATAATGTCATAAGTTTACCAACTTTTTTGCGTTTATGTGGCGATTTACCAGTATGTTTTATAGTGTGATAACTGAGAAATGAAACACAGTGGCGCCTGCCCTGAGCACAGTGTCTGCCTGTGTGAACTAGCCTACTGCTTCTACTACTGCTAGCCAACTCTCACCAACACAGTGGAAAACTGGTCAAATGTACAAAAAAACCTGTTGTATTTGTAGAGCTTTTGACAAACCTGCCGGACCCTTGCAGGCCAACGTTGTTTAGAAGAATCAAATAAACAAGAAAGTATGCACATGCTTTTATTACCATTATCTGAGTATAGTGTTGATGATTGATGACGAGGCCTATTGACGATGATGATGAGGAGAAGGCTAGGCTAGGGGAATGAATGAGGGAATGCAATGTCCACACATTTATATACATTGTTTGCTGGCAAGAGGTTTAACATTGATACTTTTTTTAAATCAATATTTTGGCATATTACTGTAAGCCCCACAGCTAGTGGCCGTTTGTGTTGTGTGGTAGTTGGTCAGCTCAGCTGTAAGTCCCATCGTTGTGGGCATATACTGCATTATGTAGTTTAGGCTCCATTGTCATGTCAGAAGATGCAGCAATAATGTTATGAGTACCATTTCTGTTGTAGATGATAGTTTTTAGTATCTGTTTAGCACTGTTTATCTCCTGTAATTGTAGAAAGTTGTCATGAATTTTATGTTAATT
>NC_140169.1:118591457-118593957 GCF_963971535.1 Notolepis coatsorum | reverse complement strand
GAACTCTCCTTGTATTATATATACTGTACACACTTTTATTTAGTCTTGTTGGTTTGGGCCACGAGTTTAAAAGCATCTTCTTTTTTTACTTTTCCCCCTCTGGATTTTACGTCACCCTGAAAGTAAGACAGAAGGTCAAGAAGAGGCTCCACTTGAATGACAGCAAATTAACTGGAAAGAAATACGGCCATGAATAATACATACACAGAGTTCTAATCTAATGGCACGTTTAAAACTTTTAAAAGTTCTCATCTTCGTTCTCAACTGACAATGCTGTCGGCAAAACAAAAAACTAAATAATCCAGACTTCCAGGCATTTTCAGCGGCAGCGCAAAAAAATACTTGACCTGAGAGAGACACTCTAATTGGTTTAATTATGATTGCGGCGATTAAGCAGTGTCTCTTATGACACTTGTTAGTGTCTGGGACTTGAAGAGCAATGATCCTAGGATGTATGCAACGTAACGGGGGTACAGTTCTGGATTACACACAAGTGATTTATTGGGACGTGTACGGCTCTGTTCTCAGAGGGCTCGAGCACACACGCGCACGCACACACACACACACGCACACACACTTTGTCAGGGGCTCATTAAAAGAGGGGGCACTTACCGTCTTTAGGCAGGTGGTCATAGCAAGGTCAGGGAACAACACAGTGAGGGGGGAGAGAGAGAGAGAGAGAGAGAGAGAGAGAGCGAGAGAGAGAGAGAGAGAGAGAGAGAGAGAGAGAGAGAGAGAGAGAGAGAGAGAGGAGAGAGAGAGAGAGAGAGAGAGAGAGAGAGAGAGAGAGCAACCTCCCGGTGTTACACACGTATCCCAGAGAGCGCGACTCCAACAGAGACGGCGAGCCGGTCGGGGCTCGTTAAACTTGAAAGCCGCGGCAGCAGCAGCGGGCGGACGGTCGGTCGGCAGCAGCAGCCGGCCAACATGTGTCGAGAGGAAACTGGACGAGAGAGAGAGACCACCGAGACAGACAGACGGAGTAGCAGTGGAGAGAGAGAGAGGGAATTCAGAGACGCCAGCAGTTTCTTCTTCCTCTTCCTCCACTCTCTTTTTCACTGAGTGAAACTTAACCCCTGAGGAGCCCAGCGAGCGAGCAGACACACAGAACCAGTTCCAGACCTGTCCCACGCCAACGGTTGCCCCCCCTCCCCCTTTCCCCCCCTCTTCTCTCTCTCTCTCTCTCTCTCTCTCTCTCTCTCTCTCTCTCTCTCTCTCTCTCTCTCTCTCTCTCTCTCTCTCTGTCTCTCTCTCTCTCTCTTTTTGTATCATTTAACTCCTGATTCCATGGCCAGCGATGAGCTCACCGCCGGGTTGTGTTTCAGGGCCAGGGTGTCGTACAGGAATGCAGAGGGCAGACGCTCAGAGAGACAGAGGCGCTGGGAGGTCAAAGGACACTCGGGTAGAGTATTTGGGGGGGGGGGGGGCTGTGGTACACTGGGAGGGTGGAGAGAGGGCAGTGGCGGCTGGTGGATTCTTCTCCACTAGGGGCGCTATACCAAACATTTTGCAAACTGTACAAGGCACGCATTGGCGAATATTATCACCATTGCCATCGATCAATATATGATCACAGTCAGTCAAATGCAACCACGTTTCCAATAGCCCAATAGAGAGAGAGAGAGAGAGAGAGAGAGAGAGAGAGAGAGAGAGAGAGAGAGAGAGAGAGAGAGAGAGAGAGAGAGAGAGAGAGAGAGAGCAAGAGAGACGAGAGAGAGAGAGAGAGAGAGAGAGAGAGAGAGAGAGAGAGAGCGAGAGAGAGAGAGAGCGAGAGAGAGAGCGAGAGAAAGAGCGAGAGAGGAGAGAGAGGGAGATCGCAACTATACCTTGTTAAGTTGAAACGCACAGTGGTCCAGCAGGGCAGAAGGGCTTGATAAAGTATATCCACTCCACTGTCCAGACTGTGTTGATGTCCATTGTCCATGCATGTCCAGTTGTCCACACTGCATCCATATAGCTTGTTGTTAACCAACAAGTACTGTGAAGAGCTGTGTCTTTGCCCATTTCCTCGTCAAACAGCCTGCAAACTACCTGGCGTTCTATCGCCCTGCTCTAAGACAAACTCTAACCTTAACCAACTTTGAAAGAGTGCCTAAGCTTAACCGTCGAAAGAACTTGCCTTCACGCTCTAAAGACAAATAGCTGCATCACAACAACACAGTCTACCAACCTAGGAACCAACCTAGAACCTAGAAACTGGCGCTGGCCAATCAGAGAGAGCGTCTCCGCGAAATGCGGCTACGGAAAAAAATGCTGCTACGGAAAAAAATTATAGACGCTGCTGCTTAGACCGCTTCAAATCGCGCCCGGCTTCCATCATAAACATCATATTTCAACGCACAGCGCGTTACGCACTGATTGGCTGCGACGGATACAGCGATGAAACAGTGACGCGCACTCAGAGCGCTAGTGCGTCTAGCCCGGGCCGAGAAATACGGCTAGGAGAAATGCGGCAGGAGAAATGCGGCAGGAGTGAGTCACTTCCTGTTCAGGAAAACAA
>NC_140169.1:118534388-118591257 GCF_963971535.1 Notolepis coatsorum | reverse complement strand
AGCGCTAGTGCGTCTAGCCCGGGCCGAGAAATTACGGCTAGGAGAAATGCGGCAGGAGAAATGCGGCAGGAGTGAGTCACTTCCTGTTCAGGAAAACGAGTATTTTTATTTTATATATTAACGTTATATTGTGCATTGGAAACACAAACATACTTAAAATGAGTAAATATTATTAATTTTAAACATGTTTATATTATTTATAGGGCTATAAAACAAAAAACAAAAAAAAATATTTCTTCTTCTTCTCTCTTTTAACCAGGGTTAACCACAGGGGGGTCGGCGCCCGAGCGCCCCTAGTGGCCAGCCGCCACTGAGAGAGGGGTAGCTCTTATCAGAGTTACACGAGGGGGGGAGGGGGGGACATGACTGGTGAGAACAAAAGAGCAGTTATGGAGGTCACTGTGTCAAACATGCTGCAAGCCTGACGAAGGCCCGGGCGGGTCTGATGGAGCTGGAGGGTATGGTTGTGAGAACACTGAGTGCATTTACATCATTTGGGGAAACACAGGCTCAGGCATAGGCACAGGCAAGTGCAAACACACACACGCACGCACGCACGCACGCACACACACACACACACACACACATTCACGCTTCATACACAGTCTCAGTGGCAGATTTATTACTCACTTAGAAATCAGGGTGTTTTTCAGTCAGGGGGGGTTGTATTTTGGGGCGGGGGCTCCTACTGACGTATGGCAGAGGTGTTTTATTGACAAAGCTCAGGAATGGCATGACTTAGAGTTATGAGTCATACAATCAAATTATACCCCTGCCAGTAATACAGACAATGAGATTGTTTTTAGCTGTAGACTCATTGATGCAGATACTATGGATTTCATATGATAAATGTAAGGAGCTTGGATTTTCTATTTTTGTTTTGCTCACTGTCTCATCATCGCAAAGTAAACAGCATGTTACTGTATACATCAGCCGCACACGTCTATGCTACTGTTTCCCTGACACCTGTGGACTAACACTGTGTAGGAGTGTGAGGGGGCGCCAGCTCATTTGGACTAATTTGGACGTCTATCTCAACAACACTACGTCAATTAGGGGAAAAAAGTGCAAAGTGGTTCTATCTTTCGTAGACGCGCCGTTGCAGGCTTCAACCTCCTCCTCGCATACCATCCGGCGTCGTTCACGCGAGTCTGGCTGCCGTCACTGCTGCTGGGAGCCATTCGGCCTGGCACTTATTTATTTGTTGATTTTTCAGCGGGTGAATTTCGTCTGTTTACTTCATTTCCTCCTTTGCGTTTACAGCCCCAGCGTTTGCTTTGAACCGGCTGTGCCCCGCTGCCCCAGCCCCGCTGCTCCGGCCCCTGGGAACGTGTGGTCTCTATTAGGGGGAGAGAGGAAGTGTGAGCAATGAGCACCACAGGGCCCAACATCTCCAGATCTTGATCCCTTTTCCCCCTGTGGCACTTTTCACAAGCGGGGGCCGGCTAATCGCTATAGCACTGATAGCCGGGGTACTCCGTGAGGAGAGGAGGGAGGGTGGGGGGGGGGGGGGGGGGTTCTATATGGCTCCCTCTACACTCCTTATGGTATGTGTAATGTGTCGGTGAAGTAGACTGACTCGCGTGTTGTTTGTGCAGATGAGTGCCAGCGCGGGCACACCCTCTGCGGGCTAGTTCCCATGGGAACCGCAGCGATAGTGAACAGCTTGTTTTTGTGTGATTTTTGGCAGTGTTGCTGCTGCTGAAATACAGGCAGGGCCCCAGGGGAGGTCTGATATGCAAAAACATTGCCAGGTAGATCTTGTAAAAAAACTAAACTTTTCCTTTCCCTTCTGCCGCGGAGTCGCTGTATTTACACATATCACAGTTTGAGTTACTTTGTTACATGGCATCAATAGACTATTCTGAGGGCCGATGTCGATCAAACAGAGTTCGAGATTCAAGTCTCACTCCATGCCACAAGCTGACAGGTTGACCTTGTTCTTGAAGGGTTCGCAATCCTCAGGTGAATCATCAGATCCGCTTCAGCCGGACGGCTTTGGGTTAGAGTTACACATCTCACACGTGCTGCTCGACCAACAAAACACCCAGGTTCAGTTGTGACCTCTCGGGCCGTCTCAGAGGGAACCCCCCCCCCCCCCCCCCTACATAAACAGGAAAATATATTTTTTAAATGCCCCACCCCTCCCCTCTCCCCACACACCAAAATGATCACATCCCTCTGTGTTTTAGCTCAATTCATTAGCATTTTCGTAATTGGAGCTTTCTCTCCCTTTCCAAAAACAATAAAAAGAAATCGACGCCCATAGGTTTTTTTTTGTAGCTGATTTGTATTCGTTCTGGCAGGTCGCTATGCTGCGAGATCATAAACAGGCTCTGTGCCTCATCGCCATGTGAACGCTGAAGCTCATTGAAAAGTTTGATTCATCGCTTCATTTTAGATTTTATTTAATTTAATTTTAAATACAAACTGTGATGAAAACACCAAATAACCCGTCTCCTGCTGATTTATGTAAGCAAACAAATGTTTCAAGTTTAGACAAACTAACACTAGTTGTTAGCAGTTGTCCAACAACCGACAACCCCCAACGCAGATGCCTCCACACGTCAAAGGAAACACCCAGTCTTTTTCCCACACTCCGATCTCTCGGAATCACCTTTGCACAAAAGAAAACACAGGGCAAAAAGCAATGCGGAGAGGTCAAAATGAAATTAAAGTGTAGGTTTATTGTGCAAACGACTACCTCACTTTATGGTGTTTTGATTCCTAAATGAAAACAGACGCCGGGAAAACCTTCGCCAGGCTCCTTGCTGCGAGGAACTAGCTTCAGCAACATGGAAGGCACACGAGCACCTCTCATCTCCAAAAAAGAAAGATTTTTTATTTTTTTTAAGTTTAATGGAGTCAGAGCCTTGCTGCGCGTCCTACCACCTCCCTCGCCCAGGGATGGCTGGGTAATTACATCATCTCAGAGACGGCATGAAAAGCACTTTACAAGCAAGCGTAAGTAAAATGCTTTATTGCTCACGGAATTGCCAATTAAAAAGCAACACCTGGAAGGCGGCGCCCCGGCTAAATGCGGCCCCTTCTCCTCTCTCCCCCCGTGACGGGACGCAGACCAGTTGGTCGCCCCGCTCCGAAGAGGCCCCCGGAGAATGTTTTTCTTTCCATCCTTTTTTTGCTCCCCCCTATACCCCCTTCTTTATTTGTTAAAAAGCAGCCGACAATGCACCTTCACATCGCCTCACACAGGCCATAAGTCACCGGAGCACCGACGTGCTCCTAAACGTATTAATAAAGCCTATTTCCTGGGCAGAGCATATGGCACGGCTACAATGTAAACTTGTTCGGGGCACGCTACTGAAAAAGAAAACAGCGCTGATTCTCCACAGCACCCACCAGTCCCATCCTGCTGTAGCCCCCCCAAGAATACCCCCCCCCCCCCCCCCATCCCAAACGTGTTCCACGCTGCGGTCTGCTTCCCTCCACATAGGTGCACGCACACACAAGACAGCCGTGTTCTTTAAAAAAGTCAGAGGAGAGGGAATAGAGAAGAAATAAAACAGTGCTTTTTCCCTAATCATCAACGCCCCCACACCATCTTTCTCTCTCTCCCTCTCTCCCTCTCTCTCTCTCTCTCTCTCTCTCTCTCTCTCTCTCTCTCTCTCTCTCTCTCTCTCTCTCTCTCTCTCTCTCTTGCTCACGTACACTCACACACACAAATCAATGTTTCTGGCCACAAGTGGGATGCAATTTGATTTGAAATCTCGCAATCCCTCCCCACCTATGGCATTGGCCCCCGCAATCACAAGGCCTGCTCCACAGCGAGGCGTTCAGCCTTCAGGGACAAGCCTTAGACAGATGGGATAGGAGATTAGGGTCATTTAGCAAAATGTGAAAATGTTCAGTTTCTTATAAGATTTTATGTTTCTGCCTTCAGCTATCATTACTGATTGTCCATATGGCAGATTCATTGAATTCCTTGTAAGAATAAGACCATGAATCTCATCAGATTTCTCTACATCTTTTCCATATGGGATTGTTACAGGTTTTCTCCCATAGTTATGAACAACCAGTTCTGTGTCGTATGGCTCCGCTCGGCGTCACTACTGCACTGTACCTCGCTCGTGCACGCGCACTGAATAAAAAATTCCACAATGTACCTTTACATCCCAACATCCGTCTGACCACACCCCTATCAGCTTACCTTCATAAGCAGGTGTGTGGCCACCTACTCGCCTCCTTCTTCGCTTTCACCACAAGAAAGTGCCTTCGGTAGATCCCCACTTGACGAGGTTGTTAGTAGAAGAAAGTTGGAAAACAAGAGATACGTTGACATCATATCTTTATTTTCTCTCTCACTATTTTCGAGAAAATACGGCGATATTGTCTTCGTTACTGGAGTGTCTGGAAGATGATGATCATTCTACACCTCCACCGTTTTTTTTGTATTAGGAGTTCACGCCGCTGACATGCTTCCCAACTACAACCCTCCTTGCTGCGGCTGGAAGGGGTAAGACCCTCCAGCAACACAGCTGGACTGTAAGACGCACCGCTGTTGTGAGAAGAGGTGGGTTCCAGGTTGGGTGAGTAATGTTTGCTTGCGAGCACCACTTGTCTGTTAGTGCTATGGGGGCTATCTGACAATGTTTACGAAAACCGGCCCCAGATTAGGGTCCTCTGTTCAGCCTATTAGGCGACGGCGGAGGATCTTGGTTTGAAGCCCATTATAGTCAACTAGTGGGTCATGACCAGGAACTGGTGATCCCAGGATTCTCTGGACGAGTGGATGCTTCTCTGTCACCGTCTGTCACACTCTGTCATCTTTCATATACAAATGAGAGTATACCCTAACGAGGAAATGTGGGCATGGATGTTCGTTATCGGGAGATCCATGTTCAAGTTGGCTGCAACCCAGATGGGACTTGTGCTGGCTCCGCCGGATGTCTGGTAAAATCACCGTTGTAAACTGTGTCGACATCTCTTTTTCTCTTCTCTCTTAAAGGGGAGGAGGGTTTCAGACGGCGACCTGTCGGAAGTGTGGTTTGTTATGTCGTCTGTGTATGAGTTCAGGTGATAGCTGCTTAGCTTGCGTGCTAGTTGTGGCCTACCTGTTAGCCGCGCAGCTGTTAGCTGCGGTGTTAGCTCGCTGTGTTTACCAGGCTGGTATACGTTAGCTGGTGGCTGTTAGCTTAATGCTACACTGTTGAACGTTCTGAGACTATAACATGCTTTAAACACTCTGACTACGACGTCATCTTTGACAGAGGATGTTAGTCGAACCTACCCGGAGCCCGGCCGGCGAGGACTGCGTCAACAAGGAGAACCGTAGCGGCGGGATGGAGAAGCGACGCTGCCCGTGTCATCAACACAGATGCTGTGTTTACTATCGGTGCCCTGTTAGAGACTGCAGTTCGCTTGGTCTGCGCTCACGGTAGGTAAGGTCCCGACCGGACCTTAAACACTTCTTCTTTCTTTCCCTTCTAAATGTTTTGTAAATAACGATGTTTTCCAAAACGAGTGTTGCTGCACTACATTTAGGATACGACGCGAGTTGTGTGTGAATTGTCTTGTCACTGGTATTAGCTTCTCCATGCAAATCGGGTTGTTTGTTACAGATGTAAAAATGATCTGGTTTGTTGTGTTGAGAAACATCATGTGTGTTCATGTACCGTGTACTCACAACTAAGGGGGTTAAACTAACCTATAAAGCTATGCTTAGTGACATATGAGTGAAGAATGAATTCTTTTCTCAGCCTGTAATGACAATGAACAGTGTGTTCACATATTAACAGGTTTACCTGTTCAACTGGCCGTATTAAGGGTAAGGTAGGAGGGGTGTTCCCCCTGGTTCCCTGGGGACTTCCTCACCCTCCTCTCAGACATGTTGTTTACAATATATTGTGTCACTGTGTGGTGGGATACGATGTAACCCTTAGCTTGATTGCTGGGGTTGTGCTAAAACCGCTTGAGGAACTGTATTTTCCTAAAGAAAAGATTGTTTGGTCACTTTTCGTGTGTGCTTAGCAAGGCCTGTGGCCGATACTAATCGATAATTGTGTATTCTCTCATTATGAAAAACGGCGTTCCTCTGTAGAGTGTATTTGCCATTTTTTGTGGTGATAAAGGGTTGTGTGTATCTTGTGATGTACAACTGGGTTGGGTTGGCCACAGAAGCACATGTGTAAGTCTGGTACCGGGCTCTTAAGGGGGCCCTCTCTATTCTGTGTTTTTTCCTTAGTAAAAATCAGATAGCAGGTTAGCACATGAGCTGTGTGAAGCTGTTAGACGCTTCATGTAGCTGACTATGACTGTGTCATACTCTTTTTTGTCATTACATCGTATCATGGGTGTGGGGTCGTAAAGGGGTGAACTGGTAATCCTTTCCTCCCCTTTTCTGATTGGTCAGGGGTTAAAAACTCCTGTCCTTCAAGGTTCCTGTCACGTTGCTGTTCGGCATGTTACAGGGTAAGAGGGGGGGGGGGGGGAGGGTGTTTCCTGGTCCCACGCCCTGGAATATTGGGCGTGTGCACCGCAGAAATTCCCCCGCCATAGAGACGTCACTGTGCGCGTCTCTGTTGGTAAGACTTCCGTGTGCTGTTCAGGTCCATATGATGGATCTGTTTCAGGGAGTGGTCAGGGCTCCTCCTCACAAAGCTCCTACTCGGGCCGTCTGTGAGTTAGGACTCTCCTTCCCTGTGAGGGAGCCTCCTCAGAGTTCAGAGCCTCCTCCTCAGATTGTCAAGATGAGTAGAACTTCAAAAAGGAGTTCTGCTCTATTGTGTGTGTATTCGATTCAATTCGATTATTGAGTGTATTGGTTCAGTGCCTCCTCCTCGGAGAGCCCTAATCCAAATATTACATAGCTCAATGTTGCAATATATTCTTTTCAATCTATACAGCTCGCGTGGGAAGTCTCTCTGGGGATTTCCGTCTCCTCCCTATGGGAGGGTGGTGGGATGTAAAAATGTAAAAAAAAAATACCCTCAGCCTGCGTCACGAGGGATTCATGTCAGTCTGTGTTCTTTCTTTTTTGAATAAAAAGAGGAAGGTACATGAAGCATGACGGCTCCGTGTCGTTCTCCCAGGCGACTTGGAGGAACAATGTTTGGTGTCTTGCTAGACTATCCATTGATGTGTTTGGGTCTCGACGCATTCATAGTGCTGGCTCGGTGTGTTTCTGTTACAGGATCACACAGGGGCTAAGTGCGCCTTGGTTGCTTGTTAAAACAGCGTTTTTATAGGGCAACTGGGATGGAGTTTTGTCTCTTCCGAGCGCCAGTTTACTATGTTGTCTCGATGAATTCTCGTTCATATCTGGGGGATGTTAACGGAATAGATCTGAACATAGGTAGAGGGGTCTCACGCCCTTGGGGTGGGCCACTGAGCACGGTCTAAATGAGGACCGTCTGGGTGGCGCCCTCTTTTCATGTTTTAGATTGACACGCATACCTACCCCCTCTCCTGGAGTGGGCATGTCGGCGTGGTTAGGACACGGGACTGGTCTGGTCACGCTGGTCCAGGTCAGTTAACCCGTTGTCCGCCGGGGATGCAGATCTGCTGTTCTGGTACCCTGAGGGACTTGTGCTTTTTTTGGGGGGAAAAATGCCAGGTCGGTCCGGGTGTCACAGGGTTAGGCGCTATGGAGACCCTTGTTGGGTACATATTGTACTCTGCACTGTCGTAATGGCTTACGGCCATGCCAACCTGTACACGCCCGATCTCGTCCGATCTCGGCCGCTACGCAGGTTTGGTCCTGGTTAGTACTTGGTTGGGAGACCGCCTGGGAATACCAAGTGCGGTGTGCTTGGGGCTGGTTCTCCATTCTTTTCGCTCCTCTCTCACGCGTGGCGAAGAGGGGGCTGTTTTGCGGTGGTCTTAGACCTCCTCTGGTAACCCTGTGCTTCCCGTGCCGCCGGGCCCGGTCCGAAGTAATGTTTCGTCGACCCGTAGGCCTGGAATAACCCTTTTTTGAAAACTGAAACACTTGTACTGCGGTATAGCCAGTTATGCCCGCAGGTGTGTTTTGGAGTTTTTTCTTGAGGGGTTATAGGAACAACCACCGCATAGGGTAACGACAGGGTGGTTGATTCCCTGGTGTGTTGGAGCAGTGTCAACTCCCGGGTTACCCGGTTGAGTGTGCCCCTGCACATTCATGACGTCTGCCAATCATGTCAGCCTTCTCTGCCTCAACCCCTCTGGGTGGGTTTTTTTTAATGGAGGCTTGGTCATGCAACAACGCCAGCATACGCCCCTTCCGCCGGGGGGGCTGTTCTCAGCTAACTCCTTTGGCGCCTGTCTCGTCCGCAGTGCTCCAGGCTCAGGTTACAGCCTGTTGCCTGGTTTCCCCGGTGTGCTGCCTGCTTCCGTTGGTTAACCTTTTTTGTGTGCTTACGGCCATGCTGACTGCCTGTTCTGCAAAGTCAGTGTGCCAGGCGGTGTGCTATTGGGGGGAAGGGGCCCGCTCTTGGAGGGGCCTTATCCGAATACGCTGGCGATGTGGGGGGCGGTGTCACTAAGTGACCGCCTGGTGGGGTCTTGATGCCTGGCGTCATTGACCTCACCGGGCCCCCGTTTTCCAGGGGATCCAGTCCCTTCAGTGGGTCTGGGTCTTCCTTCGCGCTCCGCTGCTATGGCCTTGCCACAGGGTTGGGTTTGCTCTTGACCCCATGATTTCTGGGGGCAGTAACGAGGTTGTTCCTTCCGTTCGTTCCCGGGTGGCATGCGGGTTGTGCGTGTGTGTGGTCGTGGGGTCAAGCCACGGTCTGCTCACCCTGTGCGTTGAGTTGCTTGAGTGCCTCTTCGCACGGTCGGGTCCGTCGCCCTCCCGGGGACCTCCAATAGGGGAGGTGCCCTCCATTAGGGGGGGTCGGGGGGGCTCGGTCCTCCCCGATCTGATGGTTGTGGGGGGCCTCAGCGGGGTACATTTGTCGGGCCAAGGCTCTCGCTCGGCCTACCTTGTGCAGTAGTGACGCCGAGCGGAGCCATACGACACAGAACGTTAGGTTATGGCTATAACCAAGTTCTGTGAGTAATGGTGATGCTCGGCGTCAGACGCCGCTGCAGCCCTTGATCTCACCTTGTGGTGAAAGCTTATGAACCTGCTTATGAAGGTAAGCTGATAGGGGTGTGGTCAGACGGATGTTGGGATGTAAAGGTACATTGTGGAATTTTTTATTCAGTGCGCGTGCACGAGCGAGGTACAGTGCAGTAGTGACGTCGAGCGTCACCATTACTCACAGAACTTGGTTATAGCCATAACCTAACGTTAACAATCGCCCCCAAAAGTGGCCATTTTAGTTTTCGTTTTTGAGGACTGCATACTTTTTTTGCAAACCAAAATACTATACTTTATCCTTATAGCACACGCATGAGCCTGGTCTCTTTTGAAAGATGACATTCTGAAGGTTCTGATTCACTTTTAGTGCTAATGAAATAGACTAAGATCGGTCTGAACTTGAGTTGTAGAAAAACTTGTTACTCACGTTTTTCTGTAGTAGTTAGTCCAGAAGTAGTATTTCCGGGGGTCATCCCTATGTTCCCCGGGTCCTATGTTCCCCGATTGATTGATTGATTGATTGATTGAAATTTTTATAAATTTTTATTATTTTATTAATTATTAATGTCCGCCTTGTTTCGAACTGGTTAAGCTTAGGGCCTCTTTCGAAGTTGGTTAAGGTTAGAGTTTGGAATCAGGCCTGGTGGTCTGACTATCTATCGTTACCGGGGAACATAGGACCCGGGGAACATAGGACCTGGGGAAAATAGACATGCTCCCGTGTTTCCCAAAAAATGTGTCCGTTCAGAAATGAGTGATTAGAAACGGTTTTAGTAAAAAGTGAGAGAGCTCAGAAAACTATTTTCTCATAGACTTCAATGCATTCGACGGAGAATTCTCTACCTGTTTTGGCTCGTAACTTTTCACCTAGATCCCTGATTTGCTCATTCCAAAATTGTAGGTGCTTTTTTATGGTTTTACTTGTTACATGGTTCTCTATTTTGTAAGCATGTTTCGTGCGGTGCCCCTACTGTATATAGATTGTGGCACTATTCTTACATAATTTGTATCTGTTTTAAAACAATGTAACTTAGCCTACATCCGTGTCAATGTGAGACTAATGTTGTTTTTTGTCATTTCTGAAAAGTTTACCCTTTTTGGAAATACAAAATAAATCTAAATTATTTTGTCATCCAGCAACAATATAGAAGGAATAAAAGAAAATGTACTGTTGCTTTCCTCAGAAAAAACTGATTGGAGGATCAAGAAAAGAGGGTGGAGCTTGAGATTGGAACTGAGAGCACTGTATTAGGCTATGCATTGGTGATTGTGCAACTAACTGTAACCCCGCCCCTAATTCTAACCATAACCTTAACCTCACCCCTAAATCCTAACCATAACCATAACCATAACCATAGCCTAATCCTAACCATAAACTTAACCTAACAATAATGTTACTTTGGGTATGCAATCGACAGGTGTTTTATGCAAAACTCTCACCATTATTGCACAATGCATAAGAGGTTAACCGCAAATTCACAGAGAAGTAAAAAATTGGTGGCCAACTTTTCATATAGCACATAAAAATTGTTTCATTAGAATACTATATGAAACTATCTTCAATGTAAGAGTTGAGGGAGATGTCAGAACGAGTCCCCAGACCCTTCATCGTCTAGGCTGACCGAGGTTTTGGTACGGTATCAAGATCAGAATCTACGTTCTCTGGTTTATAACTTAGGGACAGATTTATTCATGCTCACAAACACTGATTGGACTGTCCTATGCTATTAGAATAACATGCGGTATGTGAGTTCTTAAGCTGTATTATATATGTATGTATATGTATTATATATATTATATGTATTATATATATTATATATATACCAGTTACCCTTAGAGGCCTAATAAGCGATCCAAAGAAAGAAACTAGACACGGAGATACATTTTCACTCTAGTCTATTGACTTGAGTTTGTGACACAAGGATGAAGAGTGACAGTGGGTACATCTGAGTTTGAATCATGTTTGCTGTCTTGTAAGAGGTTGGTTTACATTGGTGATGTTTGTGAACAATGGAGTGAAACGAAGGTTATTCTATAACCCTAGTTATATGAATACTGACTGAGCGTCTCGCTCTGCCATAATGAGATTATCGTCTCCATGCACCTATTGTGCACGTGCAAAAAGTTGACACATGCACGTCACTTGCACGTGACCACGCCTACTCCCGTGTGTTCTTTCAAAACACAGGAAGTGGTCACGCTCACGCCCTTCCAAGTCTGAATTCCATGCGTGAAAAACATCCAAGGGCCCTCAGGACGCTGAAGAGCGAGACGCTCAGTCAGTATTCATATAACTAGGGTTATAGAATAACCTTCGTTATATTTCATTATACTGACATCGCGTCTCGCTCTGCCATAATGATATCAAAGGGGCAGAGCGGATGCATGGCCACGTCAAATGCACCCCCTGAGGGCCCATAAGCCCCTGCCATGGAGGAGGGGAGTCCCGTCCACCCGGACGTCCTAACGGGGGGGGGGGGGGGGCAGTCAACTACAACCAATGTGCGAAAAAGGGACCAGTCACCCTAGAAGGCACAGTGCAAGCGGGACCACATGTGACAGAGCACTCCGTGGTCCACACCCACACACACCTGCTAGCCCACCTAATGGCGGGGGGCAGGAGAGGTCCCGGCCCTCAGGACGGCCTGGGAGACAGAGTCCCAGTCATGTCCATGAGGTAAAACCTAACAAAAGGACCCGGGGAGGACCAGGAAGCCGCAGCGCAGATGTCCTCCACCGAGGCCCCCCCAAACAGGGCAGCGTAGGCCACCACCAGGAGTGTGCCCTGACGCCTGCGGGGGGAACCTGTCCGGCCAAAGTGTAGCAGAGGGCAATTCCCTCGCATAACCAATGTGACAGGCCTTGCTTGGACAGCGCCTTACCCGCGTGAGAGCCACCGTAACAAACAAACAGTTGATCGGTAGCCCTGAGATCCTGTGTGCGACTAAGGTAAATCATCAGCGCACGGACAGGACACAACAGGTGAAGGCTCGCCTCCAAATCACTAGGGTGAGGAGGAGGGTGAAACACCTGGAGCACAATATCCCTGGAGCGATAAGAGCTCCGGATATTCTTGGGCACAAAGGCCGGATTAGGCCTCAGAGTCGCACTGTTATCGGCCTGAATAGACAGGCACTCTGACCGCACCGAGAGAGCACACAGCTCACCCACGCGTTTAGCGGAGGTGATGGCCAGAAGGAACGCGGTCTTGAAGACAGTCGATCCAACGGCCCCTGCTCAAGAGGCTCAAACGGGGCCCCCAATAGCCTTTTCAGGACCAGTTGGAGGTCCCAGCTCGGAGACAGAGCACGTTCCACAGGTTTGAGACGCCGTGCGCCAAGCACAAAACGTCTCACAAGAGGGTGGCTGAACAGCGTTCTGCCCTCAAAGTCCACATGACAAGAAGATATAGCTGCGGTGTATACCTTCACTGTCGAGGCCAACAGCCTATCCAGGATAGACTGGAGAAAGGACAGAACCGAGTCCAGGGGGCATGACACCGGGTCCAGGCCCCCAACCTCACACCACTCTTGAAACATATGCCACTTCCCTGCGTAAACCGCGGTAGTGAACGGAGCGCGCGCATTCTGGATGGTGTTAACCACAGTAGAGTTAAGACGCATCCCCTCCAGATTCACCCTTTCAGCAGCCAAACCATTAGAGGGTGCCCCAGACCAGGAGGCAGAAACAGTGTTCCGCGTGCCAGAGAGGGGTTGTCCTTCAGACTGACCGAGAACCACAGAGGGCACTGGTAGGACTGATTGCTTGCAAACAGGTTCACCGCGGCCTCCCCGAATCGGTCCCAGACCTGTCTGCCTATGTCTGGACGTAGTCCCCACTCGTCTGGGTGGGGACCGCCCCGCGACATCACATCTGCACCCACATTCTCCCTGCCGTGGATGTAGAGAGCCCTCAGGCTGCACAGATTGAGAGTCGCCCATAGCCAGAGTTCGACCGCTGACCTGGCGATCTCCTCTGACCGGCTGAGGACCAGAATGTCGTCTAGGTAGAATAAAATTCGTATCCCCTGACGACGCAGAGGTCCCAGCGCGGTCTCCACGCACTTGGTGAAGGTGCGAGGAGCCAGAGAGTAGCCGAACGGCAGCCTCTGGTACTCGTATGCTATGCCCTGAAACAGGAAGCGTAAGTATTTTCTGTGAGGAGGGAAGATCAGGATGTGAAAATACACATCCTTCAGGTCTATGGAGGTGAACCACTGTCCCACTCTCTGACAGCGCCTACCAGGTGTTTGACGGTCAACATTCTGAACCTTCTTGCCACAATCAACCGATTGAACGCAGACAGGTCCAGTATGGGTCTGACACCTCCCGATTTCTTGGGCACCAGAAAATATCGGGAGTAAACGCCACTCATCGCGTGCTCCCATGGGACCACGACGATGGCCTGCTTCGCCACCAGAGAGCGAATCTCTTCGGCCAGGGCTGTCACTGCCGCGGACTCTGACAATATAGTCTGTACCAAACCCAAAAACGGAGGGTGGGGGAGAACTCTCCTCTCCTCCTCCAGGGGAGATTTCTCCAACCAAAGATGTCTGTGAACAAGAGTCTACAGCATCCTAGCCCTCCCTGCGGTTATTGCCTGCAGCTGGGTCAAAAGCTGAATAACCTCAAAACCTTGTGCAATGGTTTTGACGTCGGCTGGCCCTAAGACCCGATCACCCGACACCATTTTCGACGGAAAAGCAGCCAATTGAGCAATGTTATTAGTTGCTGCTCAATTCTGTACTGCGGCGGTATAAGCTTCATCAGCCCACTCAGCCACCTGCCGGGCCGACTCGCCCCTTGGCGTCGGCTTCCGGGCGGAATACCGCTCTACCATGTCAGGGCAAAGGACCGATGCCACCTGCTTCTCTAAGCATGGCACACCTGTCCTGAGCCCTGTCGTCAGACCATCCACCTGTGTAAGGGGTAAATAAGCCTCAGCCAAACCCCCAACATTAGACACCGATTGACCTTCAGTAATGTAAGGGTTAAGCGGGGGGAAAACTGGACACAGTCCCCGTGAAACGCATGGGAGCGGCGTCCCGAAGGCATTAGCATTAGCAGTAGCTGCGCGCGCCATGATAATTGGCAAAACATTTAACAACGTGTCATGTTGACCACATTCATCCAAATACACAGCCCCCCGCACCATCACACCGCCCGGTCGTCTCACGGGACAACGAGCAGTAGTGAACATGCTATTACCAAAACCTGCCGGTGTCGGCCCTACCTGAGAGCGACGTGGCTCGACCACCGACCGTCGCGCGAAGTCCGTCGGTCCACTGCCAATCGAGGACAAACCAGAATAGGGCCGCCGTTCCGTCTGGACACGCCAAGGAGGGTCCGGGGGCTGGGGAACCTCCGGAGAAAGTCCAACATTGTGTAATTTCTCCTTTCAAGTCAAGTCAAGTCAAGAGTTTTATTTATCACGGCATACAAGCATACAGTGAAATGCAATAATACAATAATACAATAATAAGAATCCAATAGGATGAGAATGATAATCGCTTCATAATAACTTCCACTGGTTGAAATGCATATGAACAATCTCACGCTGGAAAAAGACGAAGAAGGGCGTGAGCGTGACCACTTCCTGTGTTTTGAAGGAACACACAGGAGTAGGCGTGGTCACGTGCAAGTGACGTGCATGTGTCAACTTTTTCACGTGCACAATAGGTGCATGGAGACCAGTGTTAATTTTGGCAGCTATTTTCATCTTAGTTTTTTTTTAGTGCCGATTCCACTCCGACTCCGTCGATTACCTGGGCTTCATCGTGGAGAAAGGCTTGACCCGAGCTGATCCTCGCAAGATCCAGGCCGTGGAGGAATGGCCGGAACCCACCTCTCGGAAGGAGTTACAGAGCTTCCTCGGGTTCGCCAACTTCTACCAAAGGTTCATCCAGAACTACAGTCAAGTGGCGGAACCGCTTACCAGACTGACCTCTCCCGCCCTGCCGTTCGACTGGTCCCCAGCGGCGTGTGCTGCGTTCCGCTCCCTCAAGAAGAGGTTCACTTCCGCCCCGATCTTGCTCCATCCAGACCCCAAGAGACAGTTCATCGTTGAGGTGGACGCCTCGGATACTGGACTGGGAGCTATCTTATCCCAGCGGTCGGCAACGGACCAGAAGGTACATCCGTGCGCCTTCTACTCGCGTCGGTTCCTCCCTGCCGAGAGGAACTATGACATCGGCAATCGGGAGCTGCTGGCGGTTGTGGCTGCCTTGGAGGAGTGGCGTCATTGGCTAGAGGGGGCCGAGGAGCCGTTTACCATTTGGACGGACCACAAGAACCTGACGTACATCCGTGCTTCCAAGCGCCTCAATGGCCCGCAGGCAAGATGGGCCAGCTTCCTCAGTCGGTTCGACTTCTCGCTGACGTTTCGCCCTGGTTCCCGCAACACGAAGGCCGACTCCCTGTCCCGGTTACACTCCAAGGGGGCTCCAACCACTGAGGACCCGAGGCCAGGGTGGTAGGAGTCGTCACCTTGGGCATCGATGGGGTGGTAAGGCGTGCCCTACGCTTCCATCGCGCTCCAGGCAATGTACCGGTTCATCGTCTCTTCGTCCCCGACTCGGTCCGGTCCCGGGTCCTCCAGTGGGGCCATACCAGCCGGTTCGCCTGCCACCCGGGCGTTCATCGCACGTTCTCCTTCCTGGCTCGTCGATTCTGGTGGCCCACCATGAGGAACGACGTCAAGGAGTTCGTACTGGCCTGCGCAGTCTGCGCCCGCAGCAAGGCCTCCCACCAGGCACCCTCCGGGCTATTACAGCCGCTTCCCATTCCGAGCCGTCCTTGGTCACATGTGGCGCTGGACTTCGTCACAGGTCTTCCCTCTTCCCAGGGGAACACGTGCCTTCTGACCGTGGTGGATCGGTTCAGCAAGGGGGTTCACCTCGTGGCCCTTCCCAAACTTCCCTCGGCGGCCGAGACGGCGGACCTCCTGACACACCACGTGTTTCGCCTCCATGGTTTTCCCCAGGACGTCGTCTCGGACCGGGGGCCCCAGTTCACTTCCCAGGTATGGCGGGCTTTTTGCAAGGGATTGGGGGCAACGGTCAGTCTTTCCTATGGTTATCATCCCCAGACTAACGGACAAACGGAGAGGATGAACCAGAGCGTGGAGTCTGCTCTTCGGTGTGTGGCTGCCAAGAGACCAGCTTCTTGGAGCCGTTTCCTTCCCTGGGTCGAGTACTCCATCAACTCCATGGTCAGTTCCGCCACCGGCCTCTCACCCTTTGAGGTATCCCTGGGCTACCAACCCCCTCTTTTCCCTGCACAGGAGACGGAGGTGGCAGTTCCCTCCGTACAGGACCACCTCGACCGGTGCCGTCGGGTCTGGGAGATCGCCAGGACCGCGCTGCTCCGGTCATCAGAGCGCGCCTGTCGTGGGGCTGACCGGCGCCGGGTTCCTGCGCCGACGTACCACCCTGGGCAGAGGGTGTGACTTTCCGCGAGGGACCTCCCACTTCGGTCCTCGGCCAAGAAACTTAACCCCCGGTTCGTCGGACCTTTCGAGGTTCTGAAGGTACTCAGTCCGGCGGCGGTGCGTCTTAAGCTTCCTGCGTCCATGCACATTCACCCCGTTTTCCATGTGTCCCGGGTTAAGCCTGTCTCCCTCAGTCCCCTGATGCCTCCTGCTCCGGATCCACCTCCTCCCAAGATGGTGGACGGTCACCCCCAGTGGCAGGTCCGCCGGTTGATGGCCGTTCGACGGCAGGGTCGGGGGTTCCAGTACCTGGTGGACTGGGAGGGGTACGGTCCGGAGGAATGGAGCTGGGTCTCCCGCCGGCTCATCGTGGATCCCGGCCTGATCACCGACTTCCATCGTGCCCATCCGGGCGAGCCGGGTCGGCCTGGTCGCCGGGTGGCTCCCGTGGAGGGGGGGGTACTGTGAGGTTTTGTCCGCTCCCCACCCACTCGCTCCGTTCCTTTAAGGTATTTTGTTAATTAATTGCATTCCCCGCCACACGCTTCTGTCCTGTGAGATGCCGTGTTGATTGGTGCTCTCCCCACCACACGCTTCTGGAGCAATGATCAATTTCATCCCGCAGCTGTCACAGCTTGTCATTAGCGCCCTGTGGCTTTATATACCCTGATCTCCCTAATATCGATGTTGGATCGTTTTGAATATTCCCTGCATCTGCCTTTCTTTCCCGTCGCTGTTCCCTGTATGTTGCTCCCCAGGACTCTCGTGAAGTATCCCTGTTGGAGAACCTGATTCCCCGTACGAAGCTGCGCCTCGTTTATCTGCCCGCTTTACGTGTTGCGCTCTGGTGAGTTTTTGGAAACAGTTCTTTTTGGATCACCCGTTTTTTGTGTGTTTGTGAAACACCGAAGAGATCCCGTTTTTGTTATACTGTTCTCACCTATTTTTTGTTGTTGGATTTACACCTGGGATTACCGTATTGTTTTTTCTCTGGACTCTGCTAACTGTGTGTATCACACCGAAGATCAAGTCACTTGGATATTTGTTTGGATCAGTCACCTCTCTGTTTCTGTTGTGCACTGAGCTAACTGGGATTTCTCTCTCTCCCTCCGTTTCCACCTGGAGTGTATGCTGGGAGGATCTGCAGAGCGGCTCAGACGTCACAAGCTAATTCCTCACCATCACCTACTGGGAGAATCTGCAGAGCCGCAAACATTCTTCACATGCCAGATTCCCCGTTTGTTCTGTTGCTCAACCTAATTATATCTTGTGACTCTGAGAATAAATACGCCCTTGCTTTGGCTAACTCTGAAACAACTCTCTCTGTGCCGTTGCGCTTGGGGTCGGTTACAAACCCTAACAGTTTTAGTCTTAGTCATGTGTCAAGTGCTCCTTTTTCGTTTTCATCATATTTAGTCATCTTCATTTTTTTTTTCATTTCGTCAGTTTTAGTCACATACATTTCTGAGCATTTTAGTCATAGTCAGTTTTAGTCAGCTAGTAGCAGAGGCTCTGTTGTGATTTTTAATGCACAATAAATATTCAACATTCTCTTTTGAGACTCCGCCTCAGACTCTTATCATTTGGCACTAAAAGCTCAACATTGTCACCGGTATGGCTGTCCACAACATGTCATTAATTGTGTGCAAGAGGTCGATCAGTTAGCCACATTAGCGTGAGCTAGGTTATCCAGTTAGCGTGAGCTAGATGGAAAGAATGTAACGTTACTGGTGAAAAAGTTATTTACCTTGGAATACTCCTTTGCCAACTTGCTGTACTTTGCTTGCAGGTCTGCAGCTGGATTATGAATAGTCCCAACTTTAGCCAAGGTCACGTTAAAGCTAAAACTAGCTTTTCAAATAGCTCTTCAGCTAATGCTAATAACAGAGCTCCCTGTCACACTGCTCTGTCGGGACGATGGCATTAAGAAAAGTTATAATTATTTTGTCTCGTCTTGTTTTAGTCAACAATATCAACATACATGAAGAGAAATTTTGTCCTGGTTTTTGTAAATTACATTTTTGTGTCCTCAGTTGTGGTCAACGATATTTAATAAACTATTTAGTCTCGTTAGCGTGACATGGTCTTCAATAACGTGACGTCACGACTCGTTGGCGTCATGAAAAAACCTTCGTTGACGAACATCTTTCGTCATCATTTTAGTTGACAAAATTAACACTGATGGAGACGATATCTCATTATGGCAGAGCGAGAGGCGATGTCAATATAATGAAATATAACAGATCTATATTCCAATGTACGATGGGTTCAGAAGGTTCCATATAGTGTACACTCCATCTACCAGGCAAACTCTTCAAAACTGTATGTGAATCATAGTGCTGTGGTAAAAAATAATGTATTGGGGCATTAAAGGGCATTTCTGCAAAACACTGTGCTGATTTATTTCACACATATCCCCAATTTATTTTTGCACACATGCATTTAGGTTATTTGAATATCTCCTCCAGTGATGTCCCTGGAAAACACAGAGTCAGCTCAATGAAATTATTGCAACACAAGTGTCGCTGTCAACACTGGAGGGCATATTCAAACTCATTAACTTGCAATGCAGTACCTGTCAAACTAAATGAATGTGTGCAAATATATTTAGAGCTTTGGGATATGTATGATTTAGGGATTTGTGTTGTGATTAATTTCACTGACGTTTATTAATCACCAAACAAAAAAAGAAAAGATTAAACGACTAGATTAAAGAAAATCTATTTGAAATGCTTAGGCAAAATGGAGAAGCATCAGTCCAAGTCGAGTCACAAGTCCTGAAAATCAGTCCAGGACCTGGATTTGAATACTACAACACTGGTGCAGACATATCATCTAAGATACTTGAGAATGGTTTACTTCGAAAGTATCATTGTTTATCAATGCGAAAGGTGCGTGGCATGCAAGCTGCACTAGTTTGTAGTTGTAAGATAGCTTGAACGTGCACTGATAATTGCGCTTTGCAAAATCTACAAACAGTGTACCTCTGCTCAATCTTGCCATGTAAGTTAACCAGCAGATTCCCAAGTATTTTCTGGTAGTAGCAGTAAGCTTGTTGCTATTTTCATACATTTGACACAAATTGACACATTGAATGGGGCGACAGTGGCTCAGGAGGTAGAGCAGTCGTCTGGTAATCTGGAGGTTCCCGGTTTGATTCTCGCTCCTCCCGGGCACTGTGTCGAGGTGTCCTTGAGCAAGACATTTAAACCCTAATTGCTCACGATGAGCAGGTTGGTTCCTTGCATGGTTGCCTCTGCCGTCGGTGTGTGAATGTGTGAGTGAATGGGTAAAATGTGAGGAACAAATTGTAAAACGCTTTGGATAAATGTGCTATATAAATGCACCATTTACCATTTATCTTTTACCATTTTTGATCAAAATACTAATAGTATTTTCGGAGTCAACTGTCAGGTGCAGCAATGTTTAAATGCGTAGTGGTTTAATCACGCACATCTCTAGTATGATTGTGCAAAATAAATCATCATTGTTGAACTTCTGTGAAGTGCCCCTTTAAAGGACCCTTATAGGCAGCAGTATAGTGACCTATACACTCCCAGTTTTGGTGATAGTGCTTGTAGCAGCATTCACATGCCTCCTCACCTCCCACAATGCATCCTACATGAATACAACCCCTGGAAGGGCCGTTAAAGTGGCCCTCGACAGTTTCAATATAATGAGAAGCTGTAGACACTTTGAATCACCAGTGAAATGTAGTGCTCTTCCTTCTCAGTCTTAAACTCTCCGTTGTGACGCAGAGCGAAGGTTGTGTGTCACGTGACGCTGACATCATCTTCAGAAGCCCAGGCTGCTGCAGCTCAGTCCTCCTGGACTCCTCACTCGTCGTCTTGACGATGGTAACGATGTGTCCTCCGAGCGGTAGCAGACTGATGCGTTAGCCACGTGTGCCCCTGGCTCTCTGGCTCCGGAGCCTGGGATCTAGCGGGGGCCACATCAAACCATCACACCCTGCAGAAGGGGATTAGCATCAATCCACGGCTGCCCTGACGACACCGTTGACGACGACGCTGACAGGCGGTGCCATAGCGACAACGGTCGTAGGCGTGTATTTGCGGTGTCAGAACAGCGGCCGTA
This sequence comes from Notolepis coatsorum, assembly GCF_963971535.1. Classification (NCBI taxonomy): domain Eukaryota; kingdom Metazoa; phylum Chordata; class Actinopteri; order Aulopiformes; family Paralepididae; genus Notolepis; species Notolepis coatsorum. The sequence continues at coordinate 118,570,715 of NC_140169.1, read as the reverse complement.
TTTGCTTTGCAGATGTCTTTACCAGCAGTGCCCGAGGGCGCGTTACTGTTGAGCCTGACTGACATATTCTTCCTAGAAAATAAATAGGCAGTCGAATCAGACGGATGGAATATCACTTATGATACCGGCCCGTCTCCAGGGAGGGGGGATGAAAGGAGACAGATACATGGGAGATAAGATGGAATAGCTACGATGAGCACAATACTGACACAGCATTCACAGCACCCTTTTGTCGAGCGCTATTCACAGTGCTCCATATGTATTCAACCCGGGTGGCAAGCAACAACGCACTCCTCATAGACAAGGAACAGCGCTTTGAACGACCTTCAAATATAACATGCTGGCAAGAGTTCACCAAGTCCAATGTTAACCCCTTGTAAATCCTGCCCTGTGTTAAAGAGCTTTATATAAAAGTACATGGTATCACGTTTCCGTTTTTTCCCCCTGCATCCTCTTTCAGAAAATACTGGGGAGAGATAAAAAGTGAGATCTTTCATGTAGGGTTTATGTGAAACTGGATGCACGGCAAATGGTTTAAGGCAGTTCCTGTTCTCGGCTATGTGACTGTGAGAAGGGGTTTTCAGCCAAATGCTGGCATTGTGAGGGAGGCTTTTCTTTGATAAACCATAGCTTATTCTGAATGAATTCTTGTGCCAAGGGACTTGTTTTTGCTCCTTGAGCAAACATTTGAGACATAATAACCCTTAATCTTCAAGTCGATGATGAGACTTTTGGCGTTCCTGGTTGGAACAGACTGATATAATACAAAAATATATATGTAGATAGATAAACAGAGAGACAGAAAAAAGCAATGAAGACATGAAAACTAGATAGATAGATAGATAGATAGATAGATAGATAGATAGATAGATAGATAGATAGATAGATAGATAGATAGATAGATAGATAGATAGATAGATAGATAGATAGATAGATAGATAGATAGATAGATAGATAGATAGATAGATAGATAGATAGATAGATAGATAGATAGATAGATAGATAGATAGATAGATAGATAGATAGATAGATAGATAGATAGATAGATAGATAGATAGATAGATAGATAGATAGATAGATAGATAGATAGATAGATAGATAGATAGATAGATAGATAGATAGATAGATAGATAGATAGATAGATAGATAGATAGATAGATAGATAGATAGATAGATAGATAGATAGATAGATAGATAGATAGATAGATAGATAGATAGATAGATAGATAGATAGATAGATAGATGTTTGTCCTTTTGTGTGTCTCCTTCTCACTCACTCACTCACTCACTCACTCACTCACTCACTCACTCACTCACTCACTCACTCACTCACTCACTCACTCACTCACTTCACTCACTCATGTACTCACTCACGTACTCACTCATTCACTCACTCACTCACTCACTCACTCACTCACTCACTCACTCACTCACTCACTCACTCACTCACTCACTCACTCACTCACTCACTCACTCACTCACTCACTCACTCACTCACTCCACCTGCTTCTCTGATCCAGGTTCCTGTCGTTCATTGAGACACCGATAGGGGCCCAATACATTTTGTGATACACAAGGTAGTATGTTGTCTCTAGACTCTAGACACACTAGGTCAGTTCAGTTCAGTTCAGTTCAGTTATTTTTTATTTCGTGTTTTGGACATCGCCAACGTTTTACCAGCTGCTATTGCAGCATTGTCCAATTGTCCGAAAAGGGCTAGGGAGAAACACTAGGCTTGTCGGGCCCTACGCCTGAAGACTTATGCCTTTTTTTATTTATTTTTTTATTTTTGTATTTACATACATACATAGTACATACATATAGTACACATTCCAGTACACACATATAGTACACATTACAGTATAGTATACCTGCAGTATATAATAGTATATTTAATAGTATATAGGATATAATAGTGTATACACCACATGTTGTCTCTAGACTCTAGACACACTAGGTCAGTTCAGTTCAGTTCAGTTCAGTTATTTTTTATTTCGTGTTTTGGACATCGCCAACGTTTTACCAGCTGCTATTGCAGCATTGTCCAATTGTCCGAAAAGGGCTAGGGAGAAACACTAGGCTTGTCGGGCCCTACGCCTGAAGACTTATGCCTTTTTTTATTTTTTTATTTACATACATACATAGTACATACATATAGTACACATTCCAGTACACACATATAGTACACATTACAGTATAGTATACCTGCAGTATATAATAGTATATTTAATAGTATATAGGATATAATAGTGTATACACCACATGTAATGTGATATGAGATATATAGTACATGATATATACAATATATACAATATAATATAGTACCATAATATAGTATATAGTGTAAATATAGTTTAATATAATATACAAATTAATTATAATATGATTATATGTAATGTACAATACAGTATCATAGATATTTTTATTAATATTCCATTCCATTCCATTCAGCCCATTCCACAGGGTGGCTCCGTAAGAAGAGATACACATTATTTTCAGGTTGGTTTTTATCTCAGGTTTTTTTAAGTTCAATGGTCCTCTGAGGTTGTATCCCTCCTCTTTATCCAGACATTTGCTTCTTACATTTACCGGTAATTGGTTATTTCTTGCTTTGTACATAACTTGCAGAGTTTTAAAGTTTACCATATCAATGAACTTTAAAATGCGTGATTGTAGAAACAGTGTGTGTGTGTGTGGTCCCGATATCCTGCATTGTTTATTACTCTTATTGCTCTTTTTTGTAGGATAGTCAATGTATTTATGGTTGTTTTGTATGTGTTACCCCATACCTCTGTGCAGTAATGCAGGTAAGGCAAGGTCATTGCACAGTACAGAGTGTGCAATGAGTTGGGATTGAGTACATGTCTCACCTTACTAATAATTGAGATGCTCTTTGCCATCTTAGCCCTCACATATTCTATATGGGGTTTCCAACAGAGTTTATGGTCTAAAGTCACTCCCAGGAATTTATTTTCATATATTCTTTCTATTCTATTATTATCTATTATCAACTGAATGTCTGTTTTTATCTGGCAGTTTCCAAACACAATACATTTTGTTTTATTTAGATTTAAAGATAATTTCGTAAATAAAAAGGATGCAGAGACACTTATTCATGCTTTTGTATCAAGTCGGCTTGACTATTGTAATGCACTGTTCACTGGTCTTCCCAAAGCAACCATTGGGAAGCTTCAGCTTATCCAAAACTCTGCAGCTCGATTACTAACTCATACAAGGAGAAGAGAACATATCACTCCAGTCCTAGCCACTCTGCACTGGCTTCCAATAACTCATAGAATTGATTTTAAGGTCCTTTTCCTAACATATAAAGCTCTTAATGAGCAAGGCCCAAAATACATAGCAAATTCCCTAGTTAGTTATCTGCCCTCAAGAACGCTACGGTCATCCACTACAGGTTTACTAGACACGCCCAGAAACCAAAAGAGGATAGGAAGTATGGCATTTGCCAACTATGCCCCAAAACTATGGAACACACTACCAACACACATCAGAAACGCCAGCTCCATACACATTTTTAAAGGAAAATTAAAAACGTACCTATACAGTCTAGCTTACAAATAGTTATGGCTTGGAAAAACCTGATGGATCCATGAGGCTAGGATAAGCCTTGTGGACCCAACTTTTTAGATGGAGGAACGGGTACATACGCACACAATACACGACCACTGATGGATCCGTAAGGCTTGGAAAAGTCTTGTGGACCCAACTCTTTAGATGAGGGAACGGGTACATACGCACACAATACGCGTGTTATGGTTTGTAACCGACCCCAATCGCACAACACAAGACAGGTATGATGGTTTGCCAAGAAACAGATATTTATTTAGAACAGGGAAAAAGGGCACTGTCCCTTTAAGGGAGAAAACACAAAACAATGGAATAACACAAGAGGGGTAGGTAAAGTGCCTTTAAGAGGTGGGCAGGTAAAGGGAACACTATGGGAAGGTAAAGGGAACGCCTAAGGGAAGGTTAAGGGAACGCCTTGGGAACAGAGGACTAGGGACTAGGAGAGCTAGGGATAGAGGACTAGGGACTAGGAGAACTAGGGATAGAGGACTAGGGACTAGGAGATCTAGGGACAGAGGGACAGGTACTGGGGAAACATAGGGAACAGGTTCTGGGGAAACAGAGGGCCAGGTTCTGGTGACAGAGGGAACAGAGGCCCGCGGAGGCGGGCTGGGGACAGGGAGGAACTGGGGACTGGTGGGAAAACATCTGGGCCGCTCTGCAGAACAGAGGAGAGGGTTAATATTCAAAGGGAAAAAACAGAGCAGATGCAGAACAGTCCAAACGACAAAGTAACAAAGTAAATACTATCTTCGTGTGAACAAACACACAGTGGGAGATGGAATGTCCAAAATAATATCCACGAGAGAACAAAAACAGAGTGGGGAACTAGGTGGAACTAGAAGGGGAGAACTTGGGACCAGGAACTAGGTGGAACTAGAAGGGGGAGAACTAAAGGAGGCAAAACGCTGGGTGAGTGACATCACAATCAAAACTCACCCAGGCGTATGCGTAATGGTACAGGAACAGCAGCGGGAACGGGGGCAAGGGGCATTACGCTGAGTGAGTGACATCACAATCAAAACTCACCCAGGCGTATGCGTAAAGGTACAGGGGCAGCAGCGGGAACGGGGGCAAGGGCACTACGCTGAGTGAGTGACATCACAATCAAAACTCACCCAGGCGTATGCGTAGGTACAGGGGCAGCAGCGGGAACGGGGGCAAGGGCACTACGCTGAGTGAGTGACATCACAATCAAAACTCACCCAGGCGTATGCGTAAAGGTACAGGGACAGCAGCGGGAACGGGGGCAAGGGCACTACGCTGAGTGAGTGACATCACAATCAAAACTCACCCAGGCGTATGCGTAATGGTAAAGGGACAGCAGCGGGGCGAGGGCATCGCCACCGGGTGGCTGGCTGTCCGAGCCGAGGAACAGAGTGCTGGAACAGTGGCGGTGGCGAGGATGTCGTCCACCGGGTAGCCGCTGTCGGAGCCGAGGAACAGGGTGCTGGAACAGCGGCGGTGGCGAGGATGTCGTCCACCGGGTAGCCGCTGTCGGAGCCGAGGAACAGAGTGCGCGCCACACCTTGGTGTGCGCGTCGGAACAGTGGCGGTGGCGAGGGCGTCGTCCACCGGGTAGCCGCTGTCGGAGCCGAGGAACAGAGTGCGCGCCACACCTTGGTGTGCGCGTCGGAACAGTGGCGGTGGCGAGGGCGTCGTCCACCGGGTAGCCGCTGTCGGAGCCGAGGAACAGAGTGCGCGCCACACCTTGGTGTGCGCGTCGGAACAGTGGCGGTGGCGAGGGCGTCGTCCACCGGGTAGCCGCTGTCGGAGCCGAGGAACAGAGTGGCGCGCCACACCTTGGTGTGCGCGTCGGAACAGAGAGACGCATCGGGGTGCGTCTGCGAGGAGGAGTGTGCCAAGCAGGAAGGTCTGGAAGATGCGCGTCTGTGCGCTGGTACGGAGGAGCGTGCCAAGCTCGAAGGTCTGGAAGATGCGCGTCTGTGCGCTGGTACGGAGGAGCGTGCCAAGCTCGAAGGTCTGGAAGATGCGCGTCTGTGCGCTGGTACGGAGGAGCGTGCCAAGCTCGAAGGTCTGGAAGATGCGCGTCTGTGCGCTGGTACGGAGGAGCGTGCCAAGCTCGAAGGTCTGAAGTGGAACACTGGAATACCTCCCGTAGAGGATTAGAGAGCGCAGTACAGTGTCTCCCTCCAGGCAAACGGCGGCAGGTGGCGAAGGCTTGAGCGCATCTGGCGCGCTGGTCTGGAGTGGAACACTGGAATACCTCCCGTAGAGAATTAGAGAGCGCAGTACAATGTCTCCCTCCAGGCAAACGGCGACAGGTGGCCAAGCCCTTGAAGATGCGCGTTGCGCGCTGGTGACTGGAGAGCGTGCCAAGCTCGAGGGTCCGGGAGATGCGCGTTGGTCTAGATGTGCGTCAGGACGAACAGCTGCGCTGGGGTCTGCAGTGGAACGCTGGGGTGCCTCCCGTGGAAGTTACAGGGAGCGCAGAACAGTCTCCTCCACAGGCTACGGCGACAGCAGACGAAGGCTGGAGCAAACATCTCAAGGCTGGAGAGATCCATCTTACAGCATTGGTAGACCAGAGGATCTCCCGAAAAAGTCTAGATGTTAGAGAATATGACTCAGCATGAATACAACACGACCCCACGCCAAAACGAGGGGAAGCGCCCTGGTATTTAAAGCCCACAGGGGGACTAATTAGCCTGCCATCACAGGTGCGAGAGATAATAGAATATCAAACAGGTGTGGCCACTAAGGGTAAGGAACGAGAGGGTGGGGGCTAGAGAGAGTGAGTAGGGAATTCCTAACAGTAGGCTTAAAGAAGACAGAGAAAAGGTAGTGAGCAGCGGGCAAAACCTCACAGTACCCCCCCCTCAACGGGAGCCACCCGGCGACCCAAAACAAATACAGACAGAGTGGCAGGGGGCAAAACAAGAGGTACTGGCCAAGCCAGCAGGGGAAGCCACCACAAGAGTGGGGCTAGCAAAAGAAACAGGGTCGCCGAGGGGTAACTAGGGTAGCAGAGGGGCAACTGGTCTAGAGGAACTGGGTCTAGAGAACTAGTCTAGCGAACTGGGCAAGAGAACTGGTCTAGAGAACTGGTCTAGAGGAACTGGTCTAGAGGAACTGGGTCTAGAGAACTGGTCTAGAGCAACTGGTCTAGAGGAACTGAGGGGCAAGCAGGGTAGCTAAGGGGTAACCATGGAAGCACCGGAAAAGGGCTAGCAGAGGGAAGGTTAGCTGCCAGGGCACTGATAGCTACAGGGCCTATGCTAGCTGTACTGCTACATCAACATAGAGGCTGCGCAAGCTGCCGGAGCCAGGCTAGCAGAGGGAAAGGGTAGCTGCCAGGGCACTGATAGCTACAGGGCCTATGCTAGCTGTACTGCTACATCAACATAGAGGCTGCGCTAGCTGCCGGAGCTAGGCTGGCAGACAGGGCTGGACCAGCATGAGAGCACAAGCTAGCTGGAAGGACAGTCCTAGCTGTGTGAGAAAAACTGACCTTGCTAGCTGAAAGGGCAGTCCTAGCAGTGGGATAAACTACACAAAAAAGTGGAGGCCATGCAGAGGGACCGGGTTAGCTGCTTGGGCCTGGCTAGCTACAGGGCCCATGCCAGCTGCAAGGCTGCATTAACATAGAGGCTGTGCTAACAGCCGGGGCCAAGCTAGCAGACCGGGGCTCTGCTGAGGGACTGGGTTAGCTGCCAGGGCATGGCTAGCTACAGGGGGGTCAAACAGGGCAAAACGGGAAGCAAACAGGGGAGCTAACCGGGGAGACTAACAAGCTAAACAGGGGAGTAACAGGCCAACAAGGGAGCTAAACAGGACTAACAGGGAAGCTAAACTGGGCTAACAGGGGAGCTAGAGGGGAGACTAACAAGCTAACAGGGGAGCTAGAGGGAACAAGAAAAAAAAAAGGCAAACTCAACATACACCGTCTGTGCTGGCTGGGGTCGTCGATTTGGTGGGGTCGTACTGTTATGGTTTGTAACCGACCCCAATCGCACAACACAAGACAGGTATGATGGTTTGCCAAGAAACAGATATTTATTTAGAACAGGGAAAAAGGGCACTGTCCCTTTAAGGGAGAAAACACAAAACAATGGAATAACACAAGAGGGGTAGGTAAAGTGCCTTTAAGAGGTGGGCAGGTAAAGGGAACACTATGGGAAGGTAAAGGGAACGCCTAAGGGAAGGTTAAGGGAACGCCTTGGGAACAGAGGACTAGGGACTAGGAGAGCTAGGGATAGAGGACTAGGGACTAGGAGAACTAGGGATAGAGGACTAGGGACTAGGAGATCTAGGGACAGAGGGACAGGTACTGGGGAAACATAGGGAACAGGTTCTGGGGAAACAGAGGGCCAGGTTCTGGTGACAGAGGGAACAGAGGCCCGCGGAGGCGGGCTGGGGACAGGGAGGAACTGGGGACTGGTGGGAAAACATCTGGGCCGCTCTGCAGAACAGAGGAGAGGGTTAATATTCAAAGGGAAAAAACAGAGCAGATGCAGAACAGTCCAAACGACAAAGTAACAAAGTAAATACTATCTTCGTGTGAACAAACACACAGTGGGAGATGGAATGTCCAAAATAATATCCACGAGAGAACAAAAACAGAGTGGGGAACTAGGTGGAACTAGAAGGGGAGAACTTGGGACCAGGAACTAGGTGGAACTAGAAGGGGGAGAACTAAAGGAGGCAAAACGCTGGGTGAGTGACATCACAATCAAAACTCACCCAGGCGTATGCGTAATGGTACAGGAACAGCAGCGGGAACGGGGGCAAGGGGCATTACGCTGAGTGAGTGACATCACAATCAAAACTCACCCAGGCGTATGCGTAAAGGTACAGGGGCAGCAGCGGGAACGGGGGCAAGGGCACTACGCTGAGTGAGTGACATCACAATCAAAACTCACCCAGGCGTATGCGTAGGTACAGGGGCAGCAGCGGGAACGGGGGCAAGGGCACTACGCTGAGTGAGTGACATCACAATCAAAACTCACCCAGGCGTATGCGTAAAGGTACAGGGACAGCAGCGGGAACGGGGGCAAGGGCACTACGCTGAGTGAGTGACATCACAATCAAAACTCACCCAGGCGTATGCGTAATGGTAAAGGGACAGCAGCGGGGCGAGGGCATCGCCACCGGGTGGCTGGCTGTCCGAGCCGAGGAACAGAGTGCTGGAACAGTGGCGGTGGCGAGGATGTCGTCCACCGGGTAGCCGCTGTCGGAGCCGAGGAACAGGGTGCTGGAACAGCGGCGGTGGCGAGGATGTCGTCCACCGGGTAGCCGCTGTCGGAGCCGAGGAACAGAGTGCGCGCCACACCTTGGTGTGCGCGTCGGAACAGTGGCGGTGGCGAGGGCGTCGTCCACCGGGTAGCCGCTGTCGGAGCCGAGGAACAGAGTGCGCGCCACACCTTGGTGTGCGCGTCGGAACAGTGGCGGTGGCGAGGGCGTCGTCCACCGGATAGCCGCTGTCGGAGCCGAGGAACAGAGTGCGCGCCACACCTTGGTGTGCGCGTCGGAACAGTGGCGGTGGCGAGGGCGTCGTCCACCGGGTAGCCGCTGTCGGAGCCGAGGAACAGAGTGGCGCGCCACACCTTGGTGTGCGCGTCGGAACAGAGAGACGCATCGGGGTGCGTCTGCGAGGAGGAGTGTGCCAAGCAGGAAGGTCTGGAAGATGCGCGTCTGTGCGCTGGTACGGAGGAGCGTGCCAAGCTCGAAGGTCTGGAAGATGCGCGTCTGTGCGCTGGTACGGAGGAGCGTGCCAAGCTCGAAGGTCTGGAAGATGCGCGTCTGTGCGCTGGTACGGAGGAGCGTGCCAAGCTCGAAGGTCTGGAAGATGCGCGTCTGTGCGCTGGTACGGAGGAGCGTGCCAAGCTCGAAGGTCTGAAGTGGAACACTGGAATACCTCCCGTAGAGGATTAGAGAGCGCAGTACAGTGTCTCCGTCCAGGCAAACGGCGGCAGGTGGCGAAGGCTTGAGCGCATCTGGCGCGCTGGTCTGGAGTGGAACACTGGAATACCTCCCGTAGAGAATTAGAGAGCGCAGTACAATGTCTCCCTCCAGGCAAACGGCGACAGGTGGCCAAGCCCTTGAAGATGCGCGTTGCGCGCTGGTGACTGGAGAGCGTGCCAAGCTCGAGGGTCCGGGAGATGCGCGTTGGTCTAGATGTGCGTCAGGACGAACAGCTGCGCTGGGGTCTGCAGTGGAACGCTGGGGTGCCTCCCGTGGAAGTTACAGGGAGCGCAGAACAGTCTCCTCCACAGGCTATGGCGACAGCAGACGAAGGCTGGAGCAAACATCTCAAGGCTGGAGAGATCCATCTTACAGCATTGGTAGACCAGAGGATCTCCCGAAAAAGTCTAGATGTTAGAGAATATGACTCAGCATGAATACAACACGACCCCACGCCAAAACGAGGGGAAGCGCCCTGGTATTTAAAGCCCACAGGGGGACTAATTAGCCTGCCATCACAGGTGCGAGAGATAATAGAATATCAAACAGGTGTGGCCACTAAGGGTAAGGAACGAGAGGGTGGGGGCTAGAGAGAGTGAGTAGGGAATTCCTAACAGTAGGCTTAAAGAAGACAGAGAAAAGGTAGTGAGCAGCGGGCAAAACCTCACAACGCGGCCACTGGTGGATCCATGGGGCTTGGATAAGTCCTGTGGACCCAACTCTGGCCACTGACCACATGAGGGAACGGGTACATACGCACACAATACACGGCCACTGATGGATCCATGGGACTTGGAAACGTAACTACACTAGCGTTATAAGAGCTAAACATTGCTACCTACCGTACAAGTGCATTGATTTAGTGCACTTCCGGTTGCTACTGAGCGGACATGTTTGTGCGGACCTGTTCTCCCAAACTGGTAAGCAAATGACTGTTTTCATTTTTACGTTATTTTCATTTTTACATTATTATTATTATTATTATTATTATTATTATTATTATTATTATTATTATTATTATTATTATTATTATTATTATTATTATTATTATTATTATTATTATTATTATTATTATTATTTTTTTTTTTTTTTTTTTTTTTTTTTTTTTTAACATTGATCTTAACTGATCACTGTGACTTTATTGCTTTTATCGTTATATATGCCTATATTTGTGTACAGCACTTTGAGCTACATGACATGTATGAAAGGTGCTTTATAAATACTTACTTACTTACTTACTATATCAAACCAGAGTTTGTATTTATTCATTTCTATTGTTAAGACCGTCATATCATACGCTGCTGGATGCCGTCCCCTGTACAGAACATGTTAGTATCATCAGCAAATAGTACACACTTCAATACATTTGACACCGAGCACAAATCATTAATATATAGATTAAACTGTTTGGGTCCCAGAACCGAGCCTTGAGGGACTCGACACATTATTTTCATACATCTAGATTTGCAATCTCCAAGTTGTACAATTTGTTCTCTGTTTTTTATGTAGCTTTCAAGCCAATCTGACACAACCCCTCTGAAGCCATATTTTACCATTTTCCTTATAAGGATTTTGTGATCTATTGTGTCAAAGGCTTTCTTTAAATCTACAAAGACTCCAACTGTCATGAGTGATGCCACGCTTTGTATGTTCTGGGCATATGTTTGGGTAGTTAGTGTAGGTAGCAGGCCATGTGAGCGGATCGGAGCGTGAGCGGCGCGGGGCGCGGAGCGGGCGGTTTTGACGTGAGCGAGGAGTGGGTTTTAAAATGGGTCGGCGCGACGTCCGGAGCGAGAGTTCTCCTCCGCTCCAATCCACTCCAGGTTGCTCACAGTGGTTTAACACTGTTGATGTAATATACATGCAGTACAATGCCAAAGCAACAGATGGCGATGTACAAACATGAAGGCCATTTTCAACCAATGAGAAGGGTGAACCTGTGATATCCGGTTCAGGCTTTGTCACTGTAGAGACGCCCACACTCACTCCTGTTAGAAAACGTATCGACGCCATTGTTGTTGACGTTAGCTTACATGCTAACGTTAATGGCAGCGACCATAGCATTGTGGCTCGGCTAGCCTATCATCGCTTAATAGAGCTAGTGGATGGATAAACAACGTTATTTAACATTGCAGAATGGGTACAATTACAATGCGGCTCAATACAAACAATTGTTAAGGGGCCCAGGGGGTGTAGACTGTTGTAGTTTGAGCTGATTTACACCATGCTCCAAAAAAAAATAAAAAATCTGCCGAGCGATCTGGCGCGGGGCTCGATTCAAGGTGAGCGGGGAGCGAGCGGAGAGCGACTTGGGGGCGGGGTCAACATGATCGATTAGCGGAGCGGACCAAGCTTTAAAGAGCGAAGAGCGGATTTCTCGGCCGCGCCGATCCGCTCACGTGGCCTGGTAGGTAGTAAGGAGTAGGTTTTTATTTGACTTTTCTGTTATTGTAACGTTCGGGAGCCTATCCTCCTTAGGATAGTTTCCTACTGTCTACCTGGGTCACTTCTTGTTGTTATGGGTTCACCTTGTATGTCACCACTGATTTGCTGTCATCACTAATTGTCTGTCACACCTGGGTGCTGTCATTGGTTGTCAGACTGCTTGAGATGTTTCCATGTCTTCTCAGGAGACGGCGGAGACAGCGTTGGCGGCGGTGAACCAGGCTCGCTCTGCAGCCGCTGGGACGACACCAGCGATGAGATCCGCTGCCGGAGCATCATCGATCGGCGGGGAAGGCGAGCGGGGGTATCCGGTAGATCGGGAGGAGTACCGAGAGCCACGCCTGCCGGCGCCAGATCGCTATGGAGGGGCTTCGACCGGCTGTCGTGAGTTCATCGCTCAGTGCTCTCTCATTTTTCAATTGCAACCGCATACTTTCCCCAGTGATGTGGCTCGGGTAGCGTACATTATAACTCTCCTCACGGGTCGTGCTCTCTCTTGGGCCACAGCGGAGTGGGAGAGTGGGTCTGTGGTCTGCCGCGACGCGGATGCCTTCACCCTGGAGTTACGGCGTGTATTTGATACCATTTGATTTCCATTTACGAGGCCGGCGGTCGACTTATGTCCTGCCGGCAGGGCATTCGCACCGTAGCAGACTACGCCATTGATTTCCGCATTGTGGCTCGAGAGGCGGACTGGCCTGAGATTCCCTGCTGTGTCCACTTCTTGCATGGTCTCTCCACTCGCATGCAGGACGAGATGGCTACACGGGAGCTACCCGAGCGCCTGGATCTGCTGATCAACATGGCCATTCGATTGGATAATCGTCACCGGGAGAGGGGGCACGAGAGGGAGGCTTCGTCACAGGTACTCTTCCGCCCCCCTCTCCTAGTGTCGAACGGCCAGCATACCAGCCCATGAGAGAGCACCGGCGCGATGACGAGCCCATGCAGCTGGGAGCGCTGAATCTCTCTGAAGCGGAGAAGCAGAGGCGGGTCAACGAGAGGCGCTGTTTTCGTTGTGGCCGCACAGGGCATCGCTTCGCCGCCTGTTGTGGCTCGGGAAACGGAGGAGCCCGAGCAAGGCAGCATGTTTATACTCAAGCTCCTTCTGCGCACGTTCGTGCTCTAAGTCCTTCAAGTAACGCTCTTGTTCACGCTCCTCTCTCCTCTCTTCACGCTCTTGCTGTAGCTGTCTTTCCTTAAATTCGAACTCTCTAAGCCTCCACTCACCCTCCGCACCAGATAGCAGCGGAGACGCGTCAGACAAAGTAGGCTCCTCCACCCTCGCCACAAGCACCTGTTCCCTAACGAGCAAAACCCTCAAAGCACCCAAGGCAGTTGGTTTCAAACGTTTCTCACTGGGAGTAAGCTCTACCTTGTAGTGCACAGCAAGCTCCAGAAGCTGTTCTTTGGAAAACCTCTCCAACATGTCATGTGAAGGGTGATCCACAAAATCCCTAATGGAAGCCATCTTTTCTGCACCAGCGCCACAACCCGTTCACTTTAGAGTCACCAAAAAGCTGCCAAAAGCACCCTAGTACACACCCAATCTACCTAAAGAACCACCAAAGAGCCACTAAAGAACCACTGAAGACACACTACAGAACCACTGAAGAACCACTGAAGAACCATAAAGAATGCTAATGCCACTACTAATAATCATAAAGGGACGCGGTGGAAATGTGAGCTCTACTGAGCGCACCTTTCTAATTTGCAAAAATAAATAAAAAAAAACAACCACCCTGAAATAAATAGATGTGCCATACGTGCAGGAGGTCAGGTGCTAACAGGTAGGCTATCCAAACACTCAAAACAAACAAAATAAATACAACAAACAAATTCAAACAGGTGCCCCTTCCAACCTGATATGACTACTTACGCTTCTACATCTAAACTGCAGTCAAAACGGCCCACCACATGTCTACCCTAAAAAAAAACGAAATCAGGCCCTACCACACTACCTGTGTTTTCTGGCCCCCTATCCTACCTACCCTTAAACGAATGCCCTGTAGACCTAACCCTCTTCAACCACACCTGCTACCAGCCAGAGATCATATTTGACCATCCACCCGTCAAGTACATGGTATGGTACAAGACAAGCAGATGGTACCAATCACTTCTCTGACTGCCCCAGGAGTATGTGGTGCACAGGAAGCTAACCAACAACCAGAAAATAATGTCCCTATCTACATGTGGTGTGCACTAAACTATATATTTTAACAGCATTAAGTAGTCACATCAAATTACAAACAAATAAGGGCATACTCACCTGTTTGATGAACGGCTCCAGCCCCCACGTTACACAATATGTAACGAACACCACCCACACATAGCACCATGACACACCATGCAAACCCCCAAAAAAAAAAACACCAAACAATTTCTAGGGGTAAATATCCCGGACGAGCGCCCAACTGTTACGACCCTGGCTCAAAGGCACGCAACCTATGTGCAAAACCGACACCAAAACCCGTGTTTAACCCAAGAAGACTACTTTAACAAGGAAATACTAATACAAACTAAAGAACCAAGAATAGAAGAACGTGATAACTCTCTGTTAACCCACACTCCTCTAACCACAGACCCTGCATGTGTGACTCAAGGGCTGGTTTTAAGCTCCCAGCAGCTAACCAATCAGCAGCAATTAGCTAATTAGCAGCCCACACCTGTATGCCCAGTGACACAGCAGTGATTAGGCAGTGACACAGGAGTGATCAGGCTCATGGTACATAACACCCCGCCACTCCCTGCGGTTCCTCCGCCCCGCATTATTGACGGTCAGCCTGTCTATACGGTGCGGAGAATCCTGAGTTGTAGGCGGAGGGGTAGGGGGTTTCAGTTATTGGTGGATTGGGAGGGGTACGGGGTAGAAGAGCATTCTTGGGTGCCTCAACGGGACCTATTAGACCCCAGCCTGATCGATGATTTCCGGCGGCTGCATCCCGAGGCCCCTAGGTGAACGCCAGGTGCCGTTCGTCGGGGGGGGATACTGTAACGTTCGGGAGCCTATCCTCCTTAGGATAGTTTCCTACTGTCTACCTGGGTCACTTGTTGTTGTTATGGGTTCACCTTGTATGTCACTACTGATTTGCTGTCATCACTAATTGTCTGTCACACCTGGGTGCTGTCATTGGTTGTCAGACTGCTGTCACTCATTGACAGTGTGGAATGTTGGTATGTGCCTATTTAACGTTTGCTCTATCCTTTGTCATTTGCTAGAGCTTCACCTAGACTACGGACAAGATACAGATGGAACAAGCACTGACCTAAAGTCTTTATCACTGTACTTGCATATACTCTTATCCCTGGTAATAAACAGTACACCTGTTTTGGAAGAGTAAACCTATCTCTGTCTCGTTCTTCTTCGACAACTTGGAAGTCACTTACGTTCGTAACAGTTAATGTATAGTTGGATAAGTCTATTCCCTGCTGAGTTAGTTTTGCTTTACTCAGTTAATTCCTTTGGCATCATTCAAGCTCCCAAGATACACTGTAAATATCAATTGCACAATCACTTTCTTTCACCTCATTTGTTGTTGGCATTGTTTTATTTGTCCTTTGGTTCATTTATCCCAGGTTACAACACAATCATCTTTTATGTTAGTTACCCCTTCCCCTTCACTTACTGGGGTTGTAAAAAAAATAAAAGGGGGGGCTTTCAACCCCAGGCTTCTCGCATAGATACAGTAGATGGATAGATAGTCAGTCTATCAACTGACAGACCTGGACTACAGCGATAGTTGTTGACACCAAAGTCAGCCCAAACGGTGTTTGCTGATGGCAAGCATACCTGCAGCGACTGAACAACAGACTTCAAAACCATGGAATTAAACCTAACCTCCCACCCTGCTACCATTGGAGCAGAAGAATCTCAAACTGACCCAAGACCACATTGTCTAGACACAGTCATCCTTCTACCCCAGTGTGTGCATGCTGCTAATACCCCACCTGTGGAGGAGCAGACTGTCGGGGATGAGATCCATTTTGACTCACTGAAATATTCATTGGCACACCCGCAGGCACCAGACGAGGTGTACGGTATTAGTATCCCAAAAGAAAAGAGGATGTGGCGTCACTGAATCTGTGTCATACTGGCTATAGCCCAGGAGAATATGAATATGCTGTAATAAAAAAATTAATTATAAAGAAAAGGTATATATTAAAAACAATAATAAAAAGAAAAAAAACAAATTAGGGTGGAATTAATTAATGCAGGGAAATAGTGAATTCTAAATCAAGACGTCGACAGACAACACATGACACACCTTCCACAGTGTCCGGAATTGCTTTTTATAGGAATATCCACTTATAGAGTATATGCCTATGTAGCACCCTGAAAATATGGCTATTATTCAGAAGTGCTGACTTGCCTTTTATCTCCTATTGGTGCACCAAGACATAGTAACTAGTTTCCATTGATATTCCCTTGAACAATGACGCAGGTTTCTCCTTCTCCTACCGGCTGGAATATGGATTATAAATAGTAACACTGGATCATATTCTTCCACCCAGTGCTTCTTCTGTGGGGCTAGTTGGCGGTACCAGCAGGGGGCATCGGTGGCAGGCGGAGCGTACGAGAGAGACGGGGAAGGAAGCAAGTCAACTGAGACGGAAGTGGGAGGAACCAGCCTCTTCGACATTGGACTTGGATGTGATCGGTCGTGTCTAGACAGAGCCCCGTAGTGGACCACACGGGTGAACGTATTGAACTTGAGTATATTACGGGTTATCCTAGAAAAGTAAACGTAGTAGCGTGTTGCATGTTTCCCCAATGAATAACCCTAGTGATACAACGAGTTATCCTAGAAGAAATGCGGTATAGCCAAGTGTGGCTTATGTTAACGATATTCCCTCTAGTGAGGTGCCCCGCCAGCGGGGCTTGAAGAGGACCGGTGTTTAGAGACACCCTGCGTCATTATATATTGCAGCTAGCAGGAGGGCTGTTTGGGACCCAAAGAGTAGCTTCAGTAAAGGTAGGGCTAGAGTATTGCTGCGCGTCTACCCAGCACCGGCCTTCAACAACCAGTCTTCGCCGGCGTTCAACGTCTGCTCTGCCCCGGCTGTCTTCAGCCCAGCACGGGAGTTATTCCCGTCCAGCAGAGGTCGCCATCACCCAGCACGCGCTCTCAGCCCGCTACTGCTTCCTCTGTTCCAGCCCCGCTTGCTAGCGCCCGTGACGAGAGCGTTCGATGCCATCTTGCTACCCGGACAGCGGTGGCGCGGCGAGGGCGCCATCTTGGTTGAGTACATTAGAGCATCAGTGCTCCGGATCTTATTGCACAGTACACAGTGTGATGCGGCCTACGGGTGAAGCTAACGTTGCTAACTACAGTTCATAGGGGTACCCCATAAACATTATATGCCGGCATTAGTATAGGACACTATATTTTGGTAAAGTGGGCCCCCCTTTTTGATTTCATTTGAGTGTGATAACGTGTTGGTTCTTTAATAATAATTTCCCATCTAATTAACCCTTTCCCTGTCGGGAGGTTACAGACCTGTGATCTCATAAGTAAAGCCTTAGAGAGGTATTATTCCTACCATATAATTAAAGCCTGAGAGAGGTATTATCCATGGTACTAACCCAGACGTGGGTGATGAGTCAAGCACATTGAAGTATATTATCCCTGGTACTGACCCAGAGGTGGGTGTATAATATAAGTGTCTATAAGGTATTGAGTTACAAACTGAGTAATAGTAGGACTTCATTCTATTTGACCATTCCTATTAAATCTTTGTAACTGAACAGTACAAATTAATATAAAGCATTAGATGGGGTTCTGTGTGCGTGTCCATTCCTGTGCCCAGTAGTAATCATTTTGGTGTGGGTAATGTTCATGCAATTAACCCCTTCCTATTCAACCTTTCCCTTCTTACTGTAAGGTTTCTAGTGTCACTGAGGGAGGGTACTGCTTGCGGGGGGAACCAAGTTATTTATTTACCATTCAGTCACTGGGTGTGGGAGGGTTAAAGGAGTAATTGGGGGAAGTGAGAGCGAGTTGGGGAGTACTGCTGACCGCCCTGGAAGGGAGAGGAAGACCAGAGTACCAGACTGCCAGCCTCCAGTTGATGCTCCAGACCCAAAGACGAAGGTGCAGTCAGACAGAGATCTACTATGTCTCGCTACCCAGTGGCTGTGCACACCCGTTCCACGAAGCAGGGATAATCCACCCTGCTACACCTACATACATAATGAATTAGCATTGTTTCTTAAATTAATGCAGGGGGAACGCAATCTAACTCCAAAGCAGAATGCATAGGACAGCCATCAAAAAGGGGTCCATGTCCTGGATTCCATCATTTGATTGGATTAAATGCACAAGATAAAATGCATGTTATAAGATTTATGCAAAGTGAGAGAGAGAGAGAGAGAGAGAGAGAGAGAGAGAGAGAGAGAGAGAGAGAGAGAGAGAGAGAGAGAGAGAGAGAGAGAGAGAGAGAGAGAGAGAGAGGGGATAGAGAGAGAGAGAGAGAGAGAGAGAGGAGAGAGAGAGAGAGAGAGAGAGAGAGAGAGAGAGAGAGAGAGAGAGGAGAGAGAGAGAGAGAGAGAGAGAGAGAGAGAGAGAGAGAGATATGGCTGGCTGGCTGGCTGGCTTATTTCTGAGCACAACCCCCCCCCCCAACAGTGGATTGGGATCTAATGGAACGTATGAGTGGATACTGAGGCATAAAAGGAGCATTACAGTTAAGTGATTTGTACTTGTTCTGATGGAGTGTACGGCTAGTACGGTACGTCCAGCATTAATGCGCTGAATCATTGGGTCGAATCCATCTTCTCGGAACTTGCCAGTATGTAGGCTTGGCCTTGATTATACTGCTCTGGAGTTCATCTCCTGTGTGAATATGCAGGGGATGTAGCACACACACGCACACACACAGTTGTCAAATCACAGAGGGTCGGAGAGGTAGAGATGTATACAGTATGTACGCTGTAGATGGACAGAGCTCTGACAACCTGTCAAAAGAAAGCTGTCTGTAGCACAAACATATAAAAGTGATGTCTGAGTTTGGGCCTCTGTGTCTTCTTTGCAAGGTGGGCTGCAGAGACCAGGCTTTAATGTGGAAAAGAAAAAGAAGATAATACCTGTATATTATTCATTGTTTTATATAGATGTGTGTGACTCAGACATATATCTTCTAGCCACCCACCTGGTCTGAGTCATACATTATCAATCCTTCTTTCAGCTGACTGACGTTACGTGACATCTCTCCTTTACACACACACACACACACACACACACACACACACACACACACACACACACACACACACACACACACACACACACACACACACACACACACACACACACACACACACACACACACACACACACACACACACACACACACACACACACACACACACACATTGACACACAAGCATACACACACACACACACACACACACACACACACACACACACACACACACACACACACACACACACACACACCTACACACACACACACACACACACACACACACACACACACACACACACACACACACACACACACACACACACACACACACACACACACATAATCACTGTATCAGACCAAAACTGTGTGACTTAAATTTAGTATTCCTTAACGGGAATACTACTTTTTGAGAATATACACACTATGTGCCACAGGACAGTTCAAGTCAATCATTATAAACCGCCAAACTTGTTATGTCCTCTAGCAGTAAAATCCGGGCTGTGGGCCCGTAACATGTAAACTGAGTTCTCACACTTAAAGTATGGTTAGAGATTTCCACTTCTTTTTTGATGATAAAGCAGGTCTAGGTGATGTAAATACTGTGAAAGTATCAAACACTCAGTCCATGGAGAAATGCACACAGCCGCTAATTCAGAAACTGTGCCTAGTAGAACCCCAAAGGAATCTTTTCTAAGTCTGTTTCTCAAGGTTTTGATATGATCTGGATTCAGGGTTTTGATTTGACAGCAGCATAAGCACACACACACACAGTGCATCATGCAAAAAGCGAGGAAGAGAGAAAGCGTATGTGTGTGGGAGGGGATAGCGTTGACAGTGATGATGACAGACACTGCCCCGGTTGTCCTGGACTGTGCTATAGTTCAGAGACACCCAGGATGATTTACATTGTAAAAAAAAGAAGAAAAAAAAAGAAGAATGCTTCTGCAAGTAAAGCTCCACCTTCATGTGGCGTTTTCCCACTGGACTTTCATTATGGCCAGAACAATGCTGCCTTCATACACACCGCAACACTCTAAACAGCACTTGAACAGCTTTGAACATCTGGCTACAGATGAGAAGGATCATTATAGAGTGAATGATTTGGAATGAAGTTTAGAGGGTTTGAGATATTTTTTTTATTCTTTTTTTTTTAACCACAAAACTCGTTCTATTTTTTTTTAAATCCCTCTCCCATATCCTGCTATGCTAGGTCCATAAACATTGACACAGACAGAGAGAGGAGACAAAAGAAAAAAAAATTACAAAAAATTAAGTTAAATCATGAGTAGCGTTCACAGTTTCCTTGGTTTTTTGTTGTTACTTAGTTTTTTTTTACAATATTTTAAAGAGCGGCTCATGTATCAAAAAAGCCCACAAGTGGTCCATTGTTTTAATAAGGGCTGAAGCCGCACACACACACGCACACGACACACACACACACGCACAGGACTCACACGCACCCACGCACGCACGCACACACACACACACACACACACACACACGCACACGGACACTACACACACGCACATGGACTCACACGCACCCACGCACGCACGCACGCACACACACACACACACACACACACACACACACACACACACACACACACACACACACACACACACACACACACAACACACACACACACACACACACACACACACACACACACACACACACACACACACACACACACACACACACACACACACACACACACATTGACACACAAGCATACACACACACACACACACACACACACACACACACACACACACACACACACACACACACACACACACACACACACACACACACACACACACACACACACACACACACACACACACACACACACACCACACACACACACACACACACACACACACACACACACACACCTGGCCCAGAAACGGCAACAGCTCTCTGTGAACGCCGGCCAACTTCTTCGTCTCCCAAAACATGGAACGCATGGGCCAATTACATGCAGTGATTCTCATGGTATGCTTTAAAAAGCGGTTTCACTGATGGGTTGCATGTAACATCAGTGTGCACGCACGTCGCACGCCTGTTTGTGTGCATGTGTGTGTGTGTGTGTGTGTATATAGGTGTGTGCGTGTGTGTGTATATGTGTGTGTGTGTGTGTGTGTGTGTGTGTGTGTGTGTGTGTGTGTGTGTGTGTGTGTGGTGTGCGTGCGTGCGTGCGTGCGTGCGTGCGTGCGTACATGTGTTCACACCGGCCTTGGATGTAGGTATAGGGAGAGCCATGCTAGCACACCGTCTACTCCGTTCTCAGACACTGTTTGTCCATTTGGCTTTGTGCCCGTTGTCCCCATGCTCTGTGTCCTGTGTTTCCACACAGGCTGATAGACAGACAGTCGCTCTCCTCCTCTCCTCCTCCTCCTCCTCCTCCTCCTCCTCCTCCTCCTCCTCCTCCTCCTCCTCCTCCTCCTCCTCCTCCTCCTCCTCCTCTTCTGCCGGCCCTGAGCTCACACCAGCTGTTGAATGCATCAGGCCCCCAAATGGTTCCTCAGTTGCAGCTGCTGCAGCAGGCAGGAGAGGAGGGCCGGGGCCCAAAGCAGCCGGTGGTCTGCATGGTCGGGAAGGTTATATTTTAAAATGCAATCCATTATGGATTACTGATTACATGGTAGATCAGTGGTCAAGTAACATAATCCTAGATTATTCCAACTCTACCATATGGCGCAAACTGATTACTTTCAGTTACTTTTAGACTAACCATCTACCATCATGGTACCATCATAATGTTTACTATCTACAAGCATGATTAACCATAATTGTAAATTTGTATAATGAACCTTGTGTCCATAACCCACAACTAAAATGCCTTTTTACGATTCGAACACGTTTCTGAGTAATAACACAATCACTGTGTTCTTATGTTTGGTTGGTTGGTTTTACAAAATCTCCAATCGAATTACAGTCCCTCCACACCCCATAACTGACCGATGATAGTAACCCGTGTTATTATGTAATCCATTACTCTCCACCCTTCAGCTGCTCTACCCTACTAGACAGGGACAGGTCAGGCAGCGAGGGGACAGCTGGTGGCCTGTTGTTGGTCCTTTTCAGTAACTGTAACAGATTACAGTTACGCAGTTTTAATCTCATTACATGTAATCCATAACTCTTTCACCCCCGATATCAGCTGCCGTGGTGTCCGGTGCACGCTAGGCCCGGGGCAGCTGATCCACCATCCATTACGCACCGCATGCTGCACGCCTGTGGCGGCAAAGACTTGTTTTCGTCTGATCCGACACGAACCCTCCATATTAGAGGGCGGAACTGCTCTGGCT
Source organism: Notolepis coatsorum (assembly GCF_963971535.1). NCBI lineage: Eukaryota > Metazoa > Chordata > Actinopteri > Aulopiformes > Paralepididae > Notolepis > Notolepis coatsorum. The sequence goes on along the minus strand of NC_140169.1, from coordinate 118,548,234 downwards.
AATTAGCGAATCAATGGTGTCAGGTTCCTTGGGCAGACAGTGTGAAGTCATTTGATGTCATTTGTTGGTTCACCGATGATCTCCCCCAAAGGGCGATTGAGGAAACCAATCTGGATGAAGTCACTGGATGCAGCTTATTCAACTGAGGATACTGGATGAGACCCAAAGGGACGTGAGTATCGACGCACAAAGCTCTAGGATGACTGACCTAGTTATTTACATGCTGTTAGTAAATCACTCATTTTCTTCTCAGAACCCTGGAACCTTCAGGATGTGATCTTTGGTGGCTCTTTGATCGACTCCACACACACACACACACACACACACACACACGCACACACACACACACACAACACACACACACACACACACACACACACCACACACACACACACACACACACACACACACACACACACACACACACCACCTACACACACACACACACACACACACACACACACACACACACACACACACACACACACACACACACACACACACACACACACACACACACACACACACACACCACACACACACACACACACACAACACACACACAAATTCCTCCATCTCGTTTCCCCCTCTTTCATGCTAAAAGGGTGTTTCCTGACAAGCAAGTTCATTTTACATTTGCGTTTTAAGGTTTATAAGGCCGCAGCTTAAGGTTAAAACTTCATTGGCTAACGTATCGGGTTGCACACTGGGGTCCTGGTGACTTACCTTGTGTTTTGCCGCGAGCGTGCACTCAGGAAAGCTGACGTATTTTGATAGCAGTGAGAGTTTTAGAGCTGTCAATGGCTCGGCCCCCGGGCAAGCTCACCTCTCCAACACAAGTTGCATTTCTGGCTGATTGCGTAACTCCTGTCGCATAACAAAGGCAGCACTGTGAAGTACTCAGCACTGTAATTAAGGCTCTGCCTAGGCAGATTTTTTCATACGAACAGAGAAAGGTTGTGGTTTATTTAGTATTAACCTCGTGGTGTGGTGTTTGCACTGCTAATTAATGAGGGCCCCGATTGACCAAGATTCATGTTGCAAAAACATCATTGAGGTTGGAGTACATCCAATAACAAAAGTAGCTGAGAGTTCTTCCGGAAGGTTGGGAGGTGCAGGATAATATAGGTGCACTTCCCCTCTAATTAGAAAGGCTAGACTTTCATTCCCCCTCCATTACGATGGGCCTGAGGCAGCATTTTGTTAAGCATTTACTTGTACTTTGGTTCCTAAATGGTTGTCAATTCACAGGGCAGGTGTGGCCATATGAGGCCATAAGTATTTTGTTCATAGTTTGTGGAAGTAAACTGTTCAGTGGGCTGACCAGTAGACCTTGTCATGCTTTTCTTTTTTCTTTTTTTACTGCATATATTATATATAAATTATATAAATTAGTACTACTGAGTGTAGTGCTAATCAGATGTATGTACAGAGTTGTGATATAATATTTACAGTGATAGGTATTAAGACATTATGGTAGTAGTCATAAGGGTAGGTAAGGGATATGTACAGAATAAGATATAGCATCTAGATATGTAAAAGGGTTATGTGCAGGTAAGTATATATATCCACACCTGTCTGTACTTATGGTTATATGCAGGTGTATAAGTAAGTATATAGAAAGATTATAGCAGGTATAATACTCCGACAAATATGTGTATATATATGCAGTAAATATACAAATATAAATGTAAACATGCAGCATATACATGTTGTACATGCTATCTTACAGAGGGTAGACTATAGTATGAAGTGGGTAGTTAAGATTATTGTAATTACTATGATTACAATGTAGGGCAGTTGTAGACAGTAAAATCAGGAGGTAGGTATACATTGAGTATAAGTTCTGAGTCGTACAGTATGGGTAATAAATATTTAAATAGTAACAGTTTGGCTGGTCCTGGCAAAGACAACTGACCTATCTCAAACCCCCGCTCTCTTTTCTTGATCACAACTGTTTTATGTCCTCGGACAAGCAACTTGATTGGAGGATCAAGTAAATTCTAGTCGCCGCACATCCAAATTGTTCTCGAGGGAAGCTTGATTGTTTCTCTTGTTCTTGTCATGTTCTCCTTCAATGTATAGACCTTGGCTTGCAGTTCCAATCTACGACATATCACGGTTTCTACAAAAAATACATACAATACAAAATATACACAAACGTATGTACTATATATCTGGGTGTCTGACCGATATGTCCCCCCTCTTCTCCTTTCCTCTTTGACAGATAGCTATCAGTTCTATTCCAGTACTGACACGTCTTGCTCCCTGTCTTCCCCTGGGCTTGGTCTGCCCTGCATTTCAGTCATAACCAGGCTGGTCTGGGGACCATGAGAATGTAGCCTAAAGGCTTTCCTGTCTGCACATTCTTCCTCAAACGGCACCAACAATATGTGCACTTCGACACACAGACACACACACACACACACACACACACACACACACACACACACACACACACACACACACACACACACACACACACACACACACACACACACACACACACACACACACACACACACACACACACACACACACACACACACACACACACACACACACACACACACACCACACACACACACACACACACACACACACACACACACACACACACACACACACACACACACACACACACACACACACACACACACACACACACACACGCACGCACACACACACACACACACACACACACACACACACACACACACACGCACACACACACACACACACACACACACACACACACACACACACACACACACTCTGAGTCATAGAGTCCCATGAGTGACAATTGGTACGTGTCACCACATACACGTCAAGACGTCAACTTTGCTCTTGTAACTGTCGAGCTGAAATATGGCTTCAAATTACTCCCTAACTCTCCCTATCTGAACCATCTACATAAACAGGAAATAATTTTCGGGAGGCGGGGTGGGGGGTGGTGGGGGGCTGCAGCCAAGCTAATCTGTAATTGTGTTTTTATTGCAGGGCTGCGTTGGGTTTTTCCGCTAGCTGCTTATTTTGGTTTTCTGCAAGCTCTCTCTCTGCTTTTTCAAGGCCCTTTTTTATCTTCTGCTTCACTTTTACCCACCGTGTCCACAGTATGAGTCGCGTTTCATTGGCTTATCAAGTATCTCCGCAAACTCTACCAAGCGTTTATGCTTTTGCACTCGGATAAAACATTTTGGAGTCTCTGATCCGCCGTGCGGTGAACAAACTGCGTGCTGTGGGGTAGTGGGCGTGGTCACAATAGCGGTACATTCGCTCTCTGTGCATGTCGTAAACAAATTATCTTGTAGTTTTTTCAAAGCATATTGAACATATTGATCGCTTTTGTAACATTATTCCTCGCTTTGAATCGCTGATGGGGTTTTTCCGTTAGTGTTGCAATTACTCATAGTTTTTTCTTCCAAACAGATGGAAAACAGAATGTGAACGAGAACTACGGACCTGATCCTTTTAAATGGCTATGAATAACAAAGGGCATTTAGCTGTGAAAGTAGCCAATAGTCTCATACTGTAAGTTCTTTGTTTCACTGGAATCTAATAAAATGCAATTTCCTTTCTGAAGGACAATAAAGAATAGACTAAATTAGTGTGTTCCCTCTAACACACTTGCAGCTGCTACTTGTGCTTATTTTGAAATATCTCGTTCTCTTTCAGATGTCTCAGAGCCTCCATCTCTCTGTCTGAGAGGACCCAAGGTTTGATCTTTGTTGTGCTCTGCACTTCATTGGGACAACAGAGCACAGCGTAGTCTGAAGTGGTTTAGTGAATGTAAACATGTCTAACAAAGATGTTCCTGTTGTACAACCATAAATGGTAAATGGTACTGTAAATGGATTAAAACGTCATTCAAGCAGGATGCTCCTAGCTGCCACAAAGTCAACAGAGGTGTATTTGAAGTTTGTTTGTTTGTTTTTTCATTTGTACATCAATTTCGAATGTAACATCCATTTTTCTTTCTTCTTGTCCTTCAAATGATGTATATATACCCTGTATACTGTATATGTCAAAGGAAGGAGGATTGGGCATCCCTTTATACCAATTAGGGTCAATTGGCTATTTTTTTTTGTTTTGTTATTCTGTGACTCACACCATGACAGAGGCTGTTGCAGGCAAAACACATGTATGAGTATTGATGTATAGTTGAGGGGTATATATGAGTATAGTTTTTTGTTAATACATGGCATTTTGGAAAGAAACTCCTCACATACCAAGTGTTCCTCAGCTGAGTTGGGTAACTAACGTCATTAAATGTTGCGCTAGGATCCAGGCTCATTAAGTGTTACTCTCGTCATGTGGACAGTTTAACGGCCACCAGAATCGGAACCTATTAACCCATTTTGAGTTCCTATAATTAATACAACCTGCTATGAAACAATGCAGGCGCTTGTATGCTACGTGAATCTAGGGCGTCATTCATGTATTTCAACACGTCATTCAACACTTCAGCTTCCTCTCATTGAGCGTAAACCTCCACCTAGTTTTCCACCATGAAAGGCAGCAACGCTACCAATTGCGCCAAACCAAAGGTTTGCTCTTTATTCGTTAGAAGGGCAGCATTTATGAGCAGTACATTTTACAACATTCTTCAATTCTGTCACAATTCTGTCACTGAAGGTTTGTTTTACCCAACCTTCCAGTGGAGTTATTTGAAAACAGTGGAGCTGGTAAAGTATTAAAGAGTTCTCTCGGTCATAAGAGGACATGTCCACATGTTTTCTTGAAAGTTGTCTGTTTCTTGTGAAACAGCCGCTCCTTTCCTTTAGTTTTTTTCTGCAGTGCATGCATAATTAAAGACTACTAGTGCAGTTCTTGTTCGGAACGGGCTGATTGCTTGGCCCCTGGTCTGGCTGCTTGCAGCCTTCTCAAGAACCACTCTTCAGATCAGCTTCACACTCGACCATGCACTGTCTTGGGTCCTCAGCAATAAACGCAGTGTGAATTTGAGTGTGAATTTCTCGGTCATACGGACAGATATTTCTTCCATTTTTAGTTACTGTAGATACAGCTAGATATTGTGACTTGCTCTGAAAGGGCTCCCACAGTATTACATTTGAAAAGTATAACATGACATTTTAATTAATTGTATTTATTTAAAATAGGGAAAGTACATATTGATGAACATTTTCATGTAAATATGCCAGATTATAGCCAGACTATATATCTGTAGTCCCTTTGCAGGTTGATGTTAACAGATCAGTCAAATTACAAATGTACAGTACACAGACTTCACAAGAACAAGAATCACAAGAACAAACAACAGACATTTGATTAAACTACACAAACTTCACAACCATAAAAAAAAATAGACAATAGACAATAGATGAAACAGACAAAGCCAATTAACACTTCCCAACCTGGGCCCATATTTATCACACCTCTGAGGATAGGAGTCCTATTGGTCTAGGATCACTGCTCAGGTCACATGGCCATGTACAACATCACAGCGACCTTTGAGCCAATCTGGTCACAGATCAGCACACTGAACAACTCCACAAGAAGAAAAATATAGTAGTAATTTAGTTTCAAGTTTTGTTTTATTTGTCACATATAAAGTACATGTACATTATAATGAATGTATTTAATAGCAAGGTAACCAACCACGCATCTACCCTTTGTTATGGTTTGAAACCGACCCCAATCGCACAACACAAGACAGGTATGAGAGTAAGCCAAAACAGGGCAATATTTATTATATAACAAAAAGCGGCACAGTCCCTTTAAGGGAGAACACAAAAAACACTAGAGTCCATGAAATCTGAAAACTGCGGCACTGTGCCTTTAACAGGCGAACAGGCTAAGGGACTAGGGGCACTGGAGAGGGGGACAGGGACAGAGGCCTGGAGAGGCGGGCTGGAGACAGGGACAGAGGACCGGTGAGGGGGGCTGGGGACGGGGACAGGAATCCAACGGCGGAGGCCGGGCACAGGGACAGGGGTCCGACGGCGGAGGCCGGGCACGGGGATCCTCTTCCGTCCCTACACCGAGTAGGGCTCTGCTGCTCAGAAAGGAATCCTCCTCCTCCTCCTCCTCAGATCAGTGGCGGCTCCTGGGTTATTCTCCAGATGGGGCGCTAGGGGGCGCTATACCAAACATGTACCACGCATTGGCCAAATAAAGTACAGTCTAATTCAACTTGAAACAATATATAAATAGAAACGTTAGAAACAAACTCGCTCCGTCTCCAAACACACGCATAGGCAGAGAGAGAGAGAGAGAGAGGGGAGAGAGAGAGAGAGAGAGAGAGAGAGAGAAGAGAGAGAGAGAGAGAGAGAGAGAGAGAGAGAGAGAGAGAGAGAGAGAGAGAGAGAGAGAGAGAGAGAGAGAGAGAGCGAGAGAGAGAGAGAGAGAGAGAGAGAGAGAGAGAGAGAGAGAGAGAGAGAGAGAGAGAGAGAGAGAGAGAGAGAGAGAGAGCGAGAGAGAGAGAGAGAGAGAGAGAGAGAGAGAGAGAGAGAGAGAGAGAGAGAGAGAAAAAGATCGCGACTCACCAGCTAAGACAGAGTATTGCAAATCTACCTTGTTGTTGTTGTTAAATTGACAGCAGAGCAGGCAGCAGGGCTTGATAAAGTATATCCACTCCATGGCATTGTCCATTGTGCATGTCCCTCCAACTCACTTTGTTTAATTGAAACGTGGTGGGCTTGATAAAGTGTATAATCCGCTGTTGATGATGTATATCCAGAACACTGTCCACTGTCCACCAGACTGCATCCGCCATATAGCTTGTTAGCTGTTAGCACCACAACAAGACAGTACTTCTTCTTTGTCCATTTCCGCGTCGAACAGACTGCAAACTACCTGGCGTTCTATCGCCATGCTCTAAGACAAACTCTAACCTTGAAAGAGTGCCTAAGCTTAACCGTCGAAAGAACTTGCAGTCACGCTCTAAATAGCTGCATCTCAGTCACAACAACACAACTCTCTCCCGAATAAGCTAGAATTGGAACATAGAAAGTGGATTCGGCCAATCAGAGATCATCTCCGCGAAATGCTGCTACGGAAAAAAAAACTGACGTCGGCCAATCAGAGAGCATCTCCGCGAAATGCGGCTACAGAAATTCTTGACGCTGCTGCCTAGACCGCTTCAAATCGCGCCCGGATTCCAACATAATAGTCATATTTCAACGCACAACGCGTTACGCACTGATTGGCTGCGACGGATACAGCGATCGAACAGTGACGCACACTCAGAGCGCTATTGCGTCTAGCCCGGGCCGAGAAATACAAAAAAATAAAAAAATAAAAAAAAAGTGAGTCACTACCTGTTCAGGAAAACGAGTATTTTTTATTTTATATATTAACGTTATATTGTGCATTGGAAACACAAACATACTTAAAATGAGTAAATATTATTCATTTTAAACATGTTTATATTATTTATAGGGCTATAAAACAAAAAACAAAAAAATTATTTTTCTTGTTCTTCTCTCATATAACCAGGGGCCTGAGGGGGGGCGGCGCCCTAGCGCCCCCCAGTGGCGGCCGCCACTGCCTCGGATGCTGCAGACGGGCAGCGCAGAACAAAGGGGGTCCCAGGGGACCGAGGGAGAACACGCCATCCCCCCGTGGAATAGGGAGCGATGGCGAGCCGGGGTCCGAGGGAGAACACGCCATCCCCCCGTGGAATAGGGAGCGATGGCGAGCCGGGGTCCGAGGTAGATCACGCCATCCCCCCGTGGAATAGGGAGCGAATGGCGAGCCGGGGTCCGAGGGAGAACACGCCATCCCCCCGTGGAATAGGGAGCGATGGCGAGCCGGGGTCCGAGACCGGAGACGCGGCAGGTGATGGTAGCAACAAGATGGCACGACGTCTGGAGTGAGAACAAAGGGATCCTCCCGTGGAAGTCTAGAGAGCGAAGATGATGTCCCACTCCAGGAAATGGCAGTAGATGGTAACGTACAGAACCAGCGTACAGAACCGACGTACAGAACACAGAACGACCCGACAAGGACTGGAGGGGAGTCTGCAACCTAAGTACTCTCCCGAGCTGATCGCAAACTCCCAACAGGTGCGTGAAGGTAGAGCAACAAGAATGTCCAAAGGTGGGGGCTGGTGAAGAGTAGGAGACAGGGAAAAGTCCTCGCAAGGGTGGGGGCTGGTGAAGAGTAGGAGACAGGGAAAAGTCCTCACAAGGGTGGGGGCTGTTGAGGAGGGTAGACAGGGAAAAAAGGTCCAGGGACAGGCGAATCCTCACACCCTTAAGAGTATATAAAGTATATATCGATTCCCTGAAAGTAACCAGTATACTCAATACTCAAGTATACTCAATTAAACCCGGAAGACAGTAGAGATCCATCTTGGCAAAATTGCCTAATTAACCTGATGACACTCCATACTGAAAATACCACATTTCTGAGGACATGCTCCCTGTCTTGTTCAAGGACACTTCAACAAGGAAGAGCAAATTGGCTGTCTGGGGAACTGAACCTGTGACCTTCAGACGTTCTCTCTAACGACTAGGCCAGAGTTGTGTTACGAGTGGAACATTTCGTTGGCATGGTGGAATGTGGAACCCAATTGCAGCAGATAAACGGAGAGAATTGACAGGAGGCGGAATGCATGGTTGGCTCTTTCAAAATAACGTGCACTTTATTTGTGATACACGGAGCATAATATAAAAAGAAACACTTTGAAACTAGGAAAGAAAAGAGAGACCGTGGTCTCAAAAACGATATAAACACAACACTAACAGAGTACTCACAACGGTGAACAGCAAACAAAAGTAATGACCCAGCAATGGACTGCTGGGCCGACAACACTTAAATACAAGGACTAATTAGAGACAAGAGGATGATTAGTGAATGACACAGCTGGGGAGATGACTAAACAGAAAACATAACAAGGTAAATATACAAAACATAACAAGACCAAACGCACATAGATACAACACAAGGGAGACAAAACTAACCGACAACAGATGAACACACAACAGATTAGTGATGACAGACAGGACATTAATAAGTAAAAGACAACAAAGATGAATACACTGAACTAGGCCACCTGGTGGTTGAGAGCCGTAGTTCAGGTATGGGAAATATCCATGGACAGATGGGGGTTGTGGAGCAGGACCGGGGGGAAAATGTCCATGGACAAATGGGGGTTGTGGAGCAGGACCGGGGGGGCCGTTACAGAGTTGAGTGATACTCAACTTTTTCAGTGGCCCATGAGGTCATTTATCATATTACTTTAACATTTCCAAGGCCATATTTAAGTGAAGATATAGGTATCTAATCAACTAGACATAGGCCTACCGGCTATTTCATGCTACTAAAAAGGTGATGAAATTGCACTGCAAGTTTATGACATTTTGACGATGGAAAAGATTGGTAAGCCCAATTAAAATGTAGTCCCTTGACCTCTCACAAATATATTTGAATTTAGGCACATTGGAACCATACAAAGTGTTCAGCCACAACCATATCTAATGTATGCTAGTACCATTAACCTCTTAACAGGCGACCCCAAAATTGGCCATTTTAGTTTTCGTTTTTGAGGACTGCAAATAAAAAAAAAATATATATATACTATACTTTATACTTATAGCACATTCATGAGCCTTGTTACTCATGTTTTTTTGGTAGTAGTTAGTAGTCCAGAAGTAGTATTTCCCCAGAAATTGGTATGGCTGAAACGACACCCTGGGTCCATAGCGTGAAGTCTTGTGTAGTACAAGTCCAAATTTCATAAAAATCCGTTCATAAATGAGTGATTAGGAGCGATTTTGGTCAACTGTGTTGTGTTCCAGGTTTCCTTTTCCTCATAGACTTAAATTCATTCTGCGTTTTTTCTCTTCCTGTTTTCGCTCGTGACTTTTCACCTAGATCCCTGATTCCTACATCCCCAGGTGGGGTATCATTGGAAAGCCACACTCATTGGCTACAACCCCGTCCAATCATTTTCGAGATGGCCAAATGATTGACGGAGCTAGAGCCCCGGCGTCGGGAGTTGTATTTGTACAACACTGTGTACTTCGGCGCACGCCTCACATATCGGCATGTAAGTTGAGAACCGCTGAACGGATTTTGTCACCTGAAACGGCTCTCGACACCCAAGCCACTAGAGGTCGCCAAAGTGCCAGTGGAAAAATCGTCCTCAAGAGGGCCCACATGTGGGCCGTTGCCAAGGGCGTAATTTTGTTTTCAATGGTGGGGGGGGGACACATTTGGGGGCGTGGTCAGTGCCGTCGTTTCAGTAAAAGCCAAGGTATGGCAAGGAGGGAGGGTGGCTGTTGCGGCCGGTGCTACGTTTAGTTTTAAGGTCGCGGGGGTTGGGGGGAGGGGGGTCAAGGGGGGGCTTTTTATCGTTTATTATCGTGTAACATTGTTTTGGACGGTAAAAAAGAGCGGGGGAAAATAACTGTCTTCTGAAACCATGCAGGGGACATGACGTGTCCCCCCCCCCCCCCCATAGTTACGCCCCGGGCCATTGCATGTTAAGAGGTTGGGTCGAAACTATGCAGCTTTGTACAAAGATATGGTTTTCCCTCTTTTTTTTTTTTACCTACACCTGTAAAGCTGAGACTGTAATTGCAATACCCTTATTTATATACTGAACCAGAGAATCACTGTAAAGTCACAATTTAGGTCTAAAACAACATGCAGCACAGAAACAAGCATGCATGCAGATTCCTGTGTCGCTACACACTGGCCCCCAACATGTAATACATACATACATACTGTACAGTATATTCCTGTTTGCTACACACTGGCCCCCAACATGTAACACATACATACATACATACATACATACATACATACATACATACATACATACATACATACATACATACATACATACATACATACATACATACATACATACATACATACATACATACATACATACATACATACATACATACATACATACATACATACATACATACATACATACATACATACATACATACATACATACATACATACATACATACATACTGTTCTGAAGGTCCAGATTAACACATAAAGTCCACGTTTATTATTTTGTATACCTTATATATTGTTCATGTATATAAGATATATGTTTCACGTCGTCTATTTACCTAACAGTATTTTATCATTCGCCTCTTTGCATTCTTCCATTCTTAACGCCGTAGGCGCGCGCGCATGCACCTGTAGACAGCGTGAGCGCATGCGCAGGGTTTTAGAACATGCCCGGGCAGAGTGTGAGAGAGAGCAAACGTTTTGGCACAGCAGTAAACAGACCGCAAGCAACGTATCTTGATAGAGAGCTGGACGGCTAATTAGATACAACCATAATATTGTCGAGCCACCATTGGCAGAGCAGAGTGACTTGTTTGAGCAAAGTGAAGTAAATAACAATCTCTATAGATTTGCACACGGGCAAATAAGAAAGTAACGTTGAGAGACTTCTAGCTGAACCCAGCGGCGTTCTGGATTCAACTAACTACTACGGACTACATGCGTGTTAGCCTTAGCATAAAAGGGCTAACTAGCTAGTGACCATGCCATCGGGCGTTTGGAATATTAGCTATTAATCCTGCCATCGGGCGTTTGGAATACAGGAACCAGGTCCGTATGAGATCCCCTATCCAGCGACGACAGGATTATACCACGTTGGTCTGCAGCTCTCTGGAGTAGGAACTCCAGAGAATATCGTCTCCATCCTTCTCTTGCTTCCCCCGTGCTGTTCACTCCGGCTCCCTCCATTCAGAGCTCCAACGGTCTGGTACCAGTAGTTTAGGAACTATACTTACCTCGGACATTGTTGCATTGACATTATCTTAGTAACAGGAGATCTGTGATATATAATATGTATGTTTGACTTTAATATTAAAGTGATTATTTGAACTTGGTATCACTGTCCCCTCGCAGTTAATAGAGTGTCCGCCATTTTGTGTACATTTAATGTCTGGCTAATTAATATTTAGTAGTGGTCCAACCTATCCTTTAAATACAGTCAGGGTCGTGTAGCCCCTTAGCTACACATACATACATACATACATACATACATACATACATACATACATACATACATACATACATACATACATACATACATACATACATACATACATACATACATACATACATACATACATACATACATACATACATACATACATACATACATACATACATACATACATACATACATACATACATACATACATACATGACATACATACATACATAGTACATACTGTGGCAGATATCATCCCCCGTCTCATGGCTATGTGAAGGATGGAGATACTACTGCCACAGGAAGAGGAGAACCAATTAGGCAGCTGATTATGACTGATAGAACACAACTGTGCACCACGAGATCACCCACATCCCACACACACACCAGACACACATAACATAAAACACTAGGACAGACAGAGTATTGTTGAGTGGAGGTGAGGAATGAGCAGGAGTACATAGAGAGAGAGAGAGATATTGATACAGAGTTTTGTGAGGTGAGAGGTAGTTGAGAGGAGAGGTGAAGGCGAGAAGGTGTTCATTGTGTACTGGACCCTAGACGGGCTGAGAAACCCCCTTGTGTACTGACTCTGGACCGGAAGACAAACTCTGAGTATTGAACAATCCCTTTTTTTGTACGAGAGCTGTTTTGTGTATTTGACCTTGGACTGTATTACAACTACTCTAATTGCCCATTGGACTATATTTGCCCTTATTCAATAAATATATTTTATTGATTGAAATTGTGCTTGTGTGGACAATTGAATTTGTTTGTTTTTGACCCGTGATGAGTCTGAACACCACCAGGCTCGTCACAATACATACATACTGTACAGTACAGATTCCGTGTCACTAGGCTCTGCGCCCAACATGCAATACATTTTTCAAAGTGGCCCTCCTGCGAATAAAGTTGAGTATCCTCACTAGGCCACCCAGGAGATCAAAGAGTAAAGCAGGCCAGAGATGAGAAGGGAAAGCAAAATCAGGAAGGGGAAAGATATGAAGAGACTAAGAGAACAAGTACAAAAAAAAGTGAGACAGGGAGATGATGTGTTACCCAGCTGGATCCAGACCCAGGATCACCCACTAGTAGACTCATCTACTTTTAAAAATTATTTAGCAATTTTGGATCTAGTGGTGCTTTCTTCTTTGTTCTCTCTCAGGTGTCCTTGAGGTCTACAGACATTGCTAGCGTTTATCTGTAGCATTAGCTAGCTTGTTAGATACGTTAGCTAATCTAGATGATTCTTTTGCATGTTTTTGTACACTCACTTAGCATACGATTGCCTGGGATGAGGCAAAGCTAGACACAAGTATTCATGATAAACCATCAAGGACTCCATCCTTGGACATATCCCTATCTTAAATTGACTGGGAGCACTTTCAGACTGAACAATAACGTGAAACGGACAAACCTTTGTCTCTGTGTAGAAACAGAGAAATAGAGAAAGGTATGAAACATAGTTAACTTGTGAACTACATGAAAGTGTGAGGGAGCACGCTCCATGTGTGAGGAAGGTGTGTGTGAAGGAGGAGGATCTGCAGACTACATACTGTGCTACTTCCCAAGCCGGACACAACAGAGGAACCATAGCATGATGACAGACTGATTAAGATACTATCAGTAGGACACCACCATCACGTTGCCATACTGTAGACAGAGGGTTTAGGCTATACACAGAAATTGCTCTCCGTCCAGATGCACTCAGTGGAGAGAAACATCTCTCTCGCTAATTCACTCTCTCTCTCTCTCTTCTCTCTCTCTCTCTCTCTCTCTCTCTCTCTCTCTCTCTCAATCTCTCTCTCTCTCTCTCTCTCTCTCTCTCTCTCTCTCTCTCTCTCTCTCGCTCTCTCTTTCCTCTCACCCGTCCCTTCGGCACTCACAGTCTACCTGGCAGGTCCG
>NC_140169.1:118509388-118529388 GCF_963971535.1 Notolepis coatsorum | reverse complement strand
GCACATGTGCACGTGCACGCGCACACGCACACACACACACACACACACACACACACACACACACACACACACACACACACACACACACACACACACACACACACACACACACACACACACACACACACACACACACACACACACACACTCGGAAAGCTGTCAGACTGTCAGAGGGGTGAGTTATGGAGCCAGTGGATGTGCCCAAACACGGAGGGGAAGATTCCACCGCTGTAAAGAGTGATAAATGAGGGTGAGGTGAAGAGGGAGGCCTCCTCCTCCTCCTCCTCCCTCCTCCTCCTCACTCCTACCGAGGCAGCCCTCCCTAGCCACTGGCTGTGAAGAGCAACTCAGCGGGGTGGACATGTGTCATCACTTCAGGAGCCACCCTGTCCTCACCTCACTCACACACACACACACACACACACACACACACACACACACACACACACACACACACACACACACACACACACACACACACACACACATTTAAACCAATAAATACAAATAGTATACATACACATAGAGTACACATGCAGTATACGCATACTCTAAGCTGGCTGGTTCCCAGCTTAAATTAACTTTAGATCACCCGGCCAACAGTACTTCATGTAATTTCATTTGACTAGATTTTATATTTGTATGACCTAAACATTTAATCTGGGCCACAAGTAAAACACTTAACCCTGAAGTTGTTGAAATGGTCCAACTTCTCTGGACCGCTGACATCTTGATTGGAATGTAAAATCTTTATTTTCACTCAAGTCGCATTGGATTCATCATGTCAGCCAGTAAACAGACAGACTCCCTATTGAAACTTTGAGAAGTGGGACCAACAACTACCGGGTGTCCAAGTGTTTGACAAATAAGTCTCCCTGGGTTTGTGTTTAGGTAAATATAAAATGCTTCTGAGTTAGTCAAATAAGATTACAGGACGTACCGTCGCCCGGGAGATCTGAAGTTAATTTCAGTCTATGTAAATGTACCCGGCTGCGATATAAGCTAGCAAGTGGTAGCGGTACGTACTGTATAAACCCGGGAAGTAGTGGTACTATACATACTGTATAGTATAACTATGCATACCAGTGGTGTAATGGCAGTTTAAGATTCTAAAAATATATAATCTACTCAGTTGGGAAAACCTGACCCTATATCAAAACGTCTGTCTAGTTTTTAAAATAAAAAACTAGAACTGTCAACACTGAGGTGTCTGCGTGTGTATGTGTGTGTGTGGATATGGTGCGTCTGTCTATGCCTGGGTCTCTTAATATGTCATGATGTGCTCTGTCCTTGTGTCCATGACTGTATTGTGAACTGTATCCCTACTATGTCTATGTGCTTTTGTTGTGTTTTTATTCTAATGTTATTTAACCTGATTTTATTCTGATTTTATTTTATTCTGTTTTTATTGCTAATCCTTTTTTTTACACAGGATTTTAGCCAGTACCTTCTGGCAGGGGGACTGCCAATGGAAATTAGCCTTTTGGCTAAAATTGGGTGCATTTACATTTGTCAAATGTTTTATTAATGTACATTGTCCCCCTTGAACAAATAAAGTAAACCTAAACCTAACCTAAACCTAAGATGTCGGTATTGGATTCATTTGAATCAAAATTAAATAAAAAAGAGCAACAGGGCAAGGCCACTCCCATTGCCATGCCTCATTATTAGCCAATTGGCATTAACGCACAGACACACCTTCACACAGGTGACAGCCATGTCCAACTTCAGCCTCCTAAGGTGAAACCCGTGGCCACTAGAGAGTGGGGACACTTTTGTGGACTGACAGAGCAACCTATAGAGCTGCTGGTTGCAGCAAAAAAAACATGAATTAATTACATACACATACACATGTGGTTTTAGCACACGCGTTAAAGTGCCATCTCTCACACACACATACTGTATACAAATACACCATTTTCTACGCATATCAAAAAACATGTTTGTATGGTCTGATCCTGCCAATGCATTCTAGGCATAAACTTGTGCGTCACAAACACCATTTTTCTTTCTCATCTTTGTCTCTCTCTCCTTCACACACACACACACACACACACACACACACACACACACACACACACACACACACACACACACACACACACACACACACACACACACACACACACACACACACACACACACACACACACACACACGCAAACAGTCACAGAAGCACACACATACATGTATGCACAGACACTTCACAGCCATTCATCATTTACTTTACCACATACTCATCGTAGCCCACACACCTCTCACAGCAGTGCACGCAACCCGCAGCATGCTGTCTATTCTTCATCATCCCCACTCAGCACTGGGATGTTGGACTAATGGTCTGATGTCTATGGCGCCCGTCTCCATATATAAGAATCAATGGTCGTGCTGAAAGAAAGTGTGAGCTGTGTATAAAAGGCAGGATGAGAGAGAGAGAGAGAGAGAGAGAGAGAGAGAGAGAGAGAGAGAGAGAGAGAGAGAGAGAGAGAGAGAGAGAGAGAGAGAGAGAGAGAGAGAGAGAGAGAGAGAGAGAGAGAGAGAGAGAGAGAGACCAGAGGACATAGATAGATAGATAGATAGATAGATAGATAGATAGATAGATAGATAGATAGATAGATAGATAGATAGATAGATAGATAGATAGATAGATAGATAGATAGATAGATAGATAGATAGATAGATAGATAGATAGATAGATAGATAGATAGATAGATAGATAGATAGATAGATAGATAGATAGATAGATAGATAGATAGATAGATAGATAGATAGATAGATAGATAGATAGATAGATAGATAGATAGATAGATAGATAGATAGATAGATAGATAGATAGATAGATAGATAGATAGATAGATAGATAGATAGATAGATAGATAGATAGATAGATAGATAGATAGATAGATAGATAGATAGATAGATAGATAGATAGATAGATAGATAGATAGATAGATAGATAGATAGATAGATAGATAGATAGATAGATAGATAGATAGATAGATAGATAGATAGATAGATAGATAGATAGATAGATAGATAGATAGATAGATAGATAGATAGATAGATAGATAGATAGATAGATAGATAGATAGATAGATAGATAGATAGATAGATAGATAGATAGATAGATAGATAGATAGATAGATAGATAGATAGATAGATAGATAGATAGATAGATAGATAGATAGATAGATAGATAGATAGATAGATAGATAGATAGATAGATAGATAGATAGATAGATAGATAGATAGATAGATAGATAGATAGATAGATAGATAGATAGATAGATAGATAGATAGATAGATAGATAGATAGATAGATAGATAGATAGATAGATAGATAGATAGATAGATAGATAGATAGATAGATAGATAGATAGATAGATAGATAGATAGATAGATAGATAGATAGATAGATAGATAGATAGATAGATAGATAGATAGATAGATAGATAGATAGATAGATAGATAGATAGATAGATAGATAGATAGATAGATAGATAGATAGATAGATAGATAGATAGATAGATAGATAGATAGATAGATAGATAGATAGATAGATAGATAGATAGATAGATAGATAGATAGATAGATAGATAGATAGATAGATAGATAGATAGATAGATAGATAGATAGATAGATAGATAGATAGATAGATAGATAGATAGATAGATAGATAGATAGATAGATAGATAGATAGATAGATAGATAGATAGATAGATAGATAGATAGATAGATAGATAGATAGATAGATAGATAGATAGATAGATAGATAGATAGATAGATAGATAGATAGATAGATAGATAGATAGATAGATAGATAGATAGATAGATAGATAGATAGATAGATAGATAGATAGATAGATAGATAGATAGATAGATAGATAGATAGATAGATAGATAGATAGATAGATAGATAGATAGATAGATAGATAGATAGATAGATAGATAGATAGATAGATAGATAGATAGATAGATAGATAGATAGATAGATAGATAGATAGATAGATAGATAGATAGATAGATAGATAGATAGATAGATAGATAGATAGATAGATAGATAGATAGATAGATAGATAGATAGATAGATAGATAGATAGATAGATAGATAGATAGATAGATAGATAGATAGATAGATAGATAGATAGATAGATAGATAGATAGATAGATAGATAGATAGATAGATAGATAGATAGATAGATAGATAGATAGATAGATAGATAGATAGATAGATAGATAGATAGATAGATAGATAGATAGATAGATAGATAGATAGATAGATAGATAGATAGATAGATAGATAGATAGATAGATAGATAGATAGATAGATAGATAGATAGATAGATAGATAGATAGATAGATAGATAGATAGATAGATAGATAGATAGATAGATAGATAGATAGATAGATAGATAGATAGATAGATAGATAGATAGATAGATAGATAGATAGATAGATAGATAGATAGATAGATAGATAGATAGATAGATAGATAGATAGATAGATAGATAGATAGATAGATAGATAGATAGATAGATAGATAGATAGATAGATAGATAGATAGATAGATAGATAGATAGATAGATAGATAGATAGATAGATAGATAGATAGATAGATAGATAGATAGATAGATAGATAGATAGATAGATAGATAGATAGATAGATAGATAGATAGATAGATAGATAGATAGATAGATAGATAGATAGATAGATAGATAGATAGATAGATAGATAGATAGATAGATAGATAGATAGATAGATAGATAGATAGATAGATAGATAGATAGATAGATAGATAGATAGATAGATAGATAGATAGATAGATAGATAGATAGATAGATAGATAGATAGATAGATAGATAGATAGATAGATAGATAGATAGATAGATAGATAGATAGATAGATAGATAGATAGATAGATAGATAGACCTCTGATGAAAACGACATAAACTACTACACTCGACGGTCAACATCCAGCCTAAAACGTTGCTGCTTGGCATAACTTTGATTTTAGTGTCTCAATATGTATTTTCTTTGCAACTTTGATTCACTGATAAAAAATGCTTTCATCATGACAACACAGCAGGCAAACAACGACAACCCACTTAGCTCATGAATTAGTTTCCGTGCAGAAGTGGGATAAATCCAATGTACTGTATACGACGGCGATGCATTGGTACTGTAGCTACCAGATTCTAAATTAATGCATTTCTGTCGGAGAGCAACACATTCATGCAATCAATATGACCGCCCAGGAAGAGAGGGAGAGAAGCAGATAGAGAAATAGACAGACAGATATAATCAGAGAGAGATTTTTCAGATGCTTCGATGTTGATTTTGTATTTTGTGTTGTCTGCCAACATGGAAGTGGCTGAGAAGAGCAGCTAGGGGAAAAAAAATCAAACAAAAAGAAAACAAGGTCTCGTCAGTCGCTCTCCAAAGAATACACTTGTCTGGTTGCTTCCCCAGAGCTTGAGTGATTTAAGTGTGCTTCCTACATTACCTTTCGATATTACCAGTCCGAAAGGTGAAATATTGCCCCTGGAACATATTCATCATTAATGAATTCATTAATGAATTTTTCTTTATTCTCCAATCACAACTGTTGCTTTCCTCTGAGGGAAGACTTGGAACAAGTTGTCTGTCTTGGAACTTTTGTTCCAACAATTTGAACAATTTGTTCCACAGTTATAATAGAAAGAAACATCTTCTGGGCATTGCATGCTGCAGTGAGCTTGGAATCCTCAGCAATAACGCAAATGATATGTCAAGGTCTCGTTTTTTCTTAACGTGTCAACGTTCTAAATGTGTCAGATGTAACAGAACACAAACACGTCTGGAGTGTATTGTCTCTGTGGTTTTGTCAAGCAGTTGGCATGTGGCCCGTTCATTAAAACGTCTTTCATTCGAATCATCCACAAAAGAAACAAAATTAAAGTTAATACATGGTTCCGAAAAAAAAAAAAAAAAACAGAAAACAAGTTGCGATAACTTTAATTAAGACATTAATTAAGAAATACATTAAAGAAAAGCACCACAACAGTCTTCTTTTTAGAAACCCTGTTCCATTTCATCTGTTTTAGTATTTTTTCACAGAAGGTTCCAGAAAAGACTTCAACTCCTCTTAATCAGCTAATGTTAGATTGCTTTAATTAGTCTGGCCTCTCCCATTTGATTTCTATCACTTCCCTAAGTTAATGCGTCTATTTACTGTTCTCCCACTGTAATGAACAAATCAGCACTTTCAATTAATGCCGAAAATTCCATGATGGCTACTAATTAATTAACTACATCTAATTAAAATGTGTTTCCTGTGCTGCGTTTTAACCCTTTCACTACCACACTACAGAAGGTTAACCCTTTACTATCACCAGTGATGGGAATAACGGCGTTATAAATAACGGTGTTACTAACGGTGTTACTTTTTCAGTAACGAGTGGATTACTCATCCAATCTTAATAACGCTGTTATCGTTACTGCCAAAAAATGCGGCGCGTTACTATGATTGAAGCAGTTTTTTTTCATCAGACCAACTAGATCTCTGCACCGAGAGGCAATACTGTTCTTCCTTGGTTAGTGGGCAGCGAGCGAGACAAGCGTATACAATGCTCACGATTGGCTGAGGTTGAGTAAAATCTCATGGTAAGCCAATCAGAGTTGGGCGGGTGTTCGAAAGCATGCATCGTCGGACACACAACGACAACACAAGCGAGTCAGTCAACGAGAGACCGCGGTCCGTGTACGTTTTGATAGTTTGTTTGGCGAGCCCAAATAATCCAAACGGAATCCAACGAACAACACAAGCGAGTCAGTCAACGAGAGACGGGTCCATGAGCGTTTTTTGTTCGCTCCTAGACTTGTGTTTGTTGTGTTGCAGCACAGGCCACTGCAGTAGTGGAGGCTCTACTGCTGACAGCCTTATCAACATAGTGCTGCACTTCCTGGTTTAATAGCACAGTCTTCAGGTGCTCAGAGAGGGAGAGAGAGATAGAGAGATACAGAAAGAGAGTGAGAGACACACGACACATCTGTTTTTTGTTTTATTTGCACTACAAAGAGTGTATATATTTGTTATTTATTTTTGGTATAGTGCTTAACAAGCATAATTTAATGTTGCCCAGTTGTGGCCTGTTGATACATTATCAAAAGTTCCAAAACATCTATTGTGTTTGTATGATCCACTATATAAACATAGTAATTATAATATCTACATACATGGCATTTGATTGTAGGCTAGTCTCACTCTGTCCCACAGCAACATTCAAATAGTTTAGATTTGTGTACGTTGTTTAGGTAAAAAATGGTTAACACTTTATAATAATACTCAGTTATAATACCTTTATAAGGTATTTGTAGATAATGAACTAATCATGGACAAATAATTTATATACATTCATAAATTATTATTAAATCCTTTATAACTATATTTGTATAACATTTACAAATCAGTTCTACATTATTTATAACTCATTATCAACATTGTTTGTACTTGATTTGTTCATCATTAAATAATGTTGTTTAATGTGTAGTAACTAAAAGATGCTATTGCCTAATCTAAAGTGAAGCCTATTCATCATTAACAAATGTCTAAGTTTGTTTATTTGTGGATTTTTATGAATACACACGAAGCAATTACCAGACTTGTCTTTTCATGTTTAACAAATTATTTGTTAAGACATTCATAAAACATCTATAAATCATTTGCAGATGCTATTGTGTGCCCTAATCTGAAGTGAAGCCTATTCATCATTAACAAATGTGATTGATTGATTGATTGATTGAATTTTGATTGATTGATTGATTGAAAACTTTATTAACAGATTGCAGAATGGGTACAGTATACAGTACAGCTCAACACTGTACACTGTACATTGGAATATTGACAAAGCCATACTTGGTCATTTACTGTACATTGGAGGGGGTTGGGTTAGGACATTTGCAGGGGCCAGTTTCGAATTGCAGTCTCCCGTAGGTGTTCTTTGAGAGTGTTTTTGAAAGTGGGTAGTGATTCACATTCCTTTGCAGCTTTGGGTAGGGTGTTCCACATTGATGTGGCATAATTGCAAAATGTGTTTAGTGCCATGTTTGAGCCGAATCTGGGTTTAACATGATTTGTGGAACTCCCTCTGGTGTTGTGATCGTGGTATTCACTGACCTTTGGGAAGTATTTTGACATGTACATGGGTACCTTGGTCGTGTATGTATCTTGTAGACCAGGCCCATTGCAAGTTGCTGTACTCTGTCGTCTATTCTAAGCCATCCTAGGTTGTCAAAGTGGGCAGGGGTGAGGTGGGTTCTAGGAGTCAGGTCAAGCAGTAGTCTGACCAGTTTGTTTTGTAATTTTGTTTTTAGTGCCTTTGAGGTGCTTTGGTACCATGAGGTGCAAGCATAGTCGTAGTACCCTTGAATGAGTGCTCCTGCCAGAGTCTTCAGGGTATTCTTGTTTACCAGAGAGGAGATCCGGTACAATAATCGAGTTCGTTGGTTGACTTTTTTTATTACATTGGAAGCCATTTTGTCACAGGAAAGATTAGCCTCTAGGATGGAACCCAGGGAGGTCATTTCATCTTTCCTTGTGTCAATATTGTCACCCACTGTAACTGAGTTTGCTGAGTTTGTTATTTGAACCGAAGAGAATGGACTCTGTTTTGCCCATGTGTAATGATAGTTTGTTATCGGCGAGCCATATGCCGATTCTGCCTAGTTCCGAGCTGAGGGTTTCTTCAACCGGTAACTTGTTCTTGTTAGAGACCAGCAGGGCGGAGTCGTCCGCAAACAGGAACAAGTTGCAGTCACAAGCTGACGACATGTCATTTGCATAAATTAGGAACAGTAGCGGTCCTAGTATGCTTCCTTGTGGAACACCACAACTCACTGGGAGGGGGGGGGATAGGGTACAGTTTACCTCCACCATCTGTTCTCTCCCCTCCAGGTAGGATTGTATCCAGCTCACTGATTGCTTTTAGCTTGTCAATCAGAATGGTGTGATTGACAGTGTCGAAGGCCTTTTGTAGGTCCAGCATGACCATGCCGCAGTATTTGCCCGCGTCCATCTCTTGTTTGATGTGGTCGTTCAAATAGAGAAGGCATGTGTCAGTGGAGTGGGATGTTCTGAAGCCAGATTGGAATTCGTAGATTAGGTACTTTTTGACCTGTTCGTATACTATTTTTTCCATGACTTTCGAGATGGAGGTAAGGATAGAAACAGGGCGGTAGTTGCCTGGGTCTAATTTGCTGCCCTTTTTGTGCAGGGGTGTTACTCTCGCAATTTTGAAGTCCTTGGGGACGTGTCCCTGTTTTATGGAGAGGTTTATTATGTGTGTGATGACTGGGGTAATGGCAGCTGCTGAGTGTCTGAGGAATTTGGAGGGGATGTTGTCATGGCCAGTGGCCTTGTTCGGTTGGAGGGCGCTCAGTTTTTTGAGTACCTCATCTGTTGTTACCATTTCCAGTTTGAAGTCGTCTTTGTGGACCCCTAGGTTCTTGTAGTATGCTACTATGTGTTCTACCCCATAATGCCCTGAGTGGGAGGGTAGTTTGTTTACCAGTGTTGTGGCTATGTTTGTGAAGAAAGTGTTTAAGTAATTGGCTACATCCAGCTTGTCTGTGATGAGCGTGTTGTCAGTCTTTATGTTTATGTTTGAAAATCTGGTTTTAAGTTTTTTACTGCAGCCTAGTTGGTTATTGAGTCATTTCCAAAGTGCACATGGTTTGTTTTTGTTTTCCACCGTTTTGTCATTGATGCATTTTTTTTTAGCAGTTTTGATCATGGAGTTATGTCATTTCTTAGTCTGTTTCTTTCTAGTTTGAGTTCAGTCACGTGGGCTTGGAGTTCACTGCTCGTGCTTTTGGTAAGCTTTGACTGACTTTTACGAAATTCAGAGAATTTTTTGTCTCTGGCTTTCATAGCGGTCAGTATTTCAGTGTGCATCCACGGCTCACCGCAATTTTTACCCTGGTGGTTCTTAGGGGGGCCATGTTGTTTAGTATTGTTGAAAATTTGGTTTTTAAGCCAAGCCATGTTTCTTCAACCAGTGTACCATTGAGCTCATCTGACCAGTCCAGGCTCTCCAGTTCAGGGTTAAAGGCCTCGCTAGAGTAGGTTTTGAGGTCTTTAGATGTGACTGTTTTGTGACAGCCAGCCTTTTGCTTTAGCTTTTTGTGGGTACAGAATATCATATAATGATCACTTAACCTGCATGCTATAACCCCTTTATTTTAGATCTTGGACTTGTCAGAGGTCAGGATGAGGTCAATGGTAGTCTGAGTTGATTCACATACCCTTGTGGGTTGGGTGATTAGCTGGCTGAGGCCGTGTAGATCACAAAACCTACTGAAGGCCTTGAAGACGGGTGCTGCTTTACGTAGCATATCCATGTTCCAGTCCTCAATAAGAATTTTTTCTACGCCCTCCACCCGGGCTAAACACCCATCAAGTGTGTCATAGAAGCCACTGTGTTCTGGTGGTCTATAGATTGTGCCTACTAGTACTGATTTTGCCCTTTCAAATAAGATTTCAATCCAAACAGTTTCAATCTCGTCATGGTTAAGGTCAGTACGGTTGATGAATTTGGTATCTTTGTGAATATACAGACGCCACCTCCATACTGGTTTCGATCCCATATCGATTTCAATCTCTGGATCCTGTACAGATTTTGTTATGATAATGACAATATGTTAGCCTTACCGTTTGAAAACAATTGTCTGATTTCAGCCAGTTTGGGTCTCAGGCTGTTTGTGTTTAGGTGAAATATATGAAGTCCATTTGTGTTTGTTATTTGGTTTATGTCGTCGAGTTCAAGGTGTTGATTGTCTGTGGTGTCTGGTTGACCGGGTGGCGGTAGGTGGGGAGGGGGGGATGGGGTCCTATGTCCATTGTTGTTAGCCCTGTTAGCTCCGTTAGCTTTCTGAGTCCTTTGTCCATTGATGTTAGCCCCGTTAGCTCACCGGCTAGCTCGCCGGCCATCGGGCGATGCCTTGCTGTTTTGGTCCTGCAACGTGCTGGGCGCCTCGATTGTGAACCCTGGTTCATTCCTTCTTGCTGTGGCCTCTGGTGGGTTCTTTTGTAGAGGTGGTAGTGGAGGAATGTTGCCGTTGATCGTGTCGCCAGCCGCCGCTGCGGTCTGTGTAGGTAGCAGTTGTCTTGTTGTGCTAGCGATGCTAGCGGTGCTAGCCGCCGCTTCCTGGGTCAGCAGACCTAACTCTCGTCTCTGGTTCCGTGTCATTACGGGTCCAGGGTTCTGGTGTATGTCACCTGACATGAGCAAATATAATAGAAACATTGATTTCCTATCAAACTTGCCAGTCGGGGTTAATTTCTTGCGTTCCGGATTCGCAGTAAGTACTGTGTGGATAGCCGTGGCTCCGAAGGCTGGATGCTTCCTCTCCATGCCCGTTAACAAATAGAAGTCGCAATGGGACTGCTGTTTTACATTTTTGCTACCCTCCACTTCTGTCTGGAGTTGTTGTTTGAGTGGTGAATTCAGGTACAAGTCCATAATCCACAGGAGGGAAAGTAGAAAATGCGCAAAATACTTTGTTGTTGTTCTGTTGCGTTGGTTAAGCCGGGAGCTGGGTAAAATGCGACCACCCATGTCGAAGCCAGTCTAATACAGTTCATTATTTGTTTACTTTTTCATCACCTGTTACAAATGTTGTAGACAGCTTTCGGATACACCCTTCTTTGTGACATCAAACAGTGACAGAATTAGGACTAAAGATATAGTGTGTGGGGCGCACTAGGACCCAGGAGTACCCGGGCCAGGTATTGACAGAGTATGTAGAGGAAGTATCACACGAGTGACAACGGAATGGAAGCACGATAAATTAGCAGAGCCAAGTTATTCGTGCTGCCCCACGCTTTTAAGGTATGAGCAGGCTAAACACCTTTTTTGTTGGTAAATCGATTCCATCATTTCCGACCTACAACTCTTATATGTTTTGTAGACGTACTTGATGTGGTGGGCGCTAACGTTACATTTTAATTATGTGTTTGTTCCTAATGTGTGCTCAGTATATTGCGGTATGTGATGATGACACAAGGGTAATAATTATTTGTATTTTCAGGCTGCATAGGCGCCGATACAGCCTGAAAATACAAATAATTATTACCCTTGTGTCACTTGCGTGATACTTCCTCTATATATGCTGTCAATACCTGGCCAGGGTACTCCTGGGTCCTAGTGCCCCCCATGTTACACTATAATGTTATGCACATGTATTTTATATGTTAATAAAATTGCATTTATCTATAGTCCTAATTCTGTCACTGTTCGATGTCACAAAGAAGGGTGTATCCGAAAGCTGTCTACAACATTTGTAACAGGTGATGAAAAAGTAAACAAATAATTAACTGTATTACACATTTGTTAATGATGAATAGGCTTCACTTCAGATTAGGGCACACAAGGCGGCTAAGTGGCGCAGTGGGCAAGGCGCTCGCCACTAACGTAGGAGATGCTGGGTTCGAGCCCAGCTCTCTGCGTTGCTTCCGGCTTGGCTGGTCGTTCATACTAATACAATTGGCAGTATTAGGGGGTGGGAAAGCCGGTGGGTGGGGATCGGACGTTGTGGACAGCGACTCCTACAGGTCGGTTGGTGCGCCTGCACAGCAGAATCAGGAAGTATCGGGGCAGCATGAGCCTCCCACATGTTACTCCTCGCCAGTGAGAGATCGGACTGTGCAGGTGAAAATATGCGACGGCTGCCTCCTCGTGTACCGGAGGGGACACGTGATGCAAGGCTTCGTCCACATTGCAGCCGACCAGTGGGAGGCATGGTCTAACAACGTTCGAGACAGGGGAGGGTAGAATTGGATCATACGAAATTGGGATGGGAGAAAAATAGAAAAAATGGGGAGAAAAAGTGGATCCAAAAAAAGATTAGGGCACACAATAGCATCTGCAAATGATTTATAGATGTTTTATGAATGTCTTAACAAATCATCACAAATAAATGTTTGTATAAAAAAAAAAAAAAAAAAAAAAGATCTAACCCTAACTAACCTTAATTAATAACCTAATAAACGAACCTACACTGTAACACGCAACACTTTGATGAACATTGTTACTCAGCTGATAGAGTTGTACCCTTCCTGATGACTTGTCGTACAGAACTTGTAAGTCGCTTTGGATAAAAGCGTCAGCTTAATGACTAAATGTAAATGTATATGTAAATGGAGGTACAGTAGGCCTATAGTCGTATTTTCATATCCATTTTTTAAAGCATCTACAAATGTGTTACTACACATTAAACAACATTATTTAATGATGAACAAATCAAGTACAAACAATGTTGATAATGTGTTATAAATAATGTAGAACTAATTTGTAAATGTTATACAAATATAGTTATAAATGATTTAATAATAATTTACGAATGTATATAAATGATTTGTTCATGATTAGTTCATTATCTACAAATACCTTATAAAGGTCTTATAACTGAGTGTTATTATAAAGTGTTACCAACGAATTTACTTGAAAGTAACGCAATCGTTTTGGAAGAAGTAACTAGTAACTGTAACTAGTTACTTTTTTAAAGTAACTTGCCAAACACTAACTATCACACTACAGACGGTTTCTGTAGTGTGATAGTAAAGGGTTAACCTTCTGTAGTGTGGTAGTGAAAGGGTTATCCTACTGTCGTGTGGCAGTGAAAGGGTTAACCATTTGGTAGTGTGGTAGTGAAAGGGTTAAGAGAGCAGAACCAAGATGTATCCAGGTTTTATGTATGTGATGTGCATGAGCATGCACTTGTGGTGGTGTGTGGATGTGTCCCTTACTCTTTGATAATGCTTCATTGTTCTTTTTTCTCAATTTGTCCACTGTAAATTAAAGTGAAGAGACCCTCGAGTTTGTTTTTACACAGTTGTGCATGCACACACACACACAAGCACTGGTCTGCACACACACACACACACACACACACACACACACACACACACACACACACACACACACACACACACACACACACACACACACACACACACACACACACACACACACACACACACACACACACACGCACGCAAGCACGCACGCACACACGCACTCACACACACACACACACACACACACACACACACACACACACACACACACACACACACTCACACACACACACACACACACACATGCACACACGCGCACACACACACACACACACACACACACACACGCACACACACACATCCATGCATGTGCACACATACATCACATACAGAGACAGATGCATGAAGACGCACCCTCAAATCACTTATTTATGTTCACACAAATACAAGACAGTGAAGCAAACAGCTAAGATATGTATTCGTTTTGTACATGCATGCTCACTGACATCCCTTTAAACACACAGATGAGCCTGTGCACACATACTGTACACACACACACACACACACACACACACACACACACACACACACACACACACACACACACACACACACACACACACACACACACACACACACACACACACACTCACACACACACACACGCACACGCACACGCGCACACACGCGCACACACACACACACACACGCACACACGCACACACACACACACACACACACACACACACACACACACACACACACACACACATAACAGACAGATACACAAAGGCACACGTTCATCTATTTTCTTTCACCTACCCACACAAAAAAAAATATGTCAACCCACCCCCCCCCCCCCGCCCCCCCCAACTGTAGATAACCTGAACACCTCTGTCAATACAACTGTCCCGTCTGCCTGTTACTGTTCCGCAACCGTTCCTACTTCCGGGGTAGGCCTGATTGGCCGCAACGGCCACGTGACCAGGCGCGGCCACGCCCCGCGGCAGAGGCCGCTGTGTTGACGCTAGGCTGCTGTGTTTCCTGGTTGTCGCGCCGCGGTAGTCAGTTCTGTGTTCCGTGTTGCGTGTTGCAATAAACGTTCAACGATGTCAACAAAACGGTATCTTATTACGGCTTTCCTCCCGACGACAAAGAGAAGAGAAGGTGGCTGAAGCCTGAAGTTGATACAGTAAGTTTGATCGCGGTCTCGTGACCAGAATATAAAACATTACCTGTTGTTATTGTTAAGTCGCTATCTTGTGATAGTAACATGGTCGTTCTTAATGTAGCCTACTGTATATATCCACATGTGTTTGTACATATAACTGCATATAATCCTTTTACATATCTGTAGATACTACGCTATCTATATCTGTACATATCCCTTACCTACTCTTACTAGTTACCTGCTGCATCAATGTATATAATAATACTACAACTCTGTAAATACATATGATCTGATTAGCATTATTACTCAGTAGTACTGATTTATATATTTTAAACAATATAATGAATTAAGGTTTTGTTTTATTTGTCACATAAGGTACGCGTACATTACAGTGAAACACTTGGTTCTGTATGAGCCTCCTGAGATTGTGCTTCAGTTTACAATGTATTTTCTTTTTGCAGGCATGATGACTTCACCCCATCTGTACAGTCATTACAAAGGACGCACCACACTTACTGCTCTGATCGGTGTGGCTCCCAATGCAGTTATAACCTTCACCAGTGACCTAGGAAGTACCTCAGACAAGGCGATCACAGCTGTTCTCCCTGTTGTGTGTGTCTTTACAGGTTTCATTCCCCTTCATATAATAAATATCATTTACTTTTGGAAAACGTTGTTTATTTCTGCCGGGACCTGTCCTGTGCTTAAAGCACTCACTGGCTTCACAACAGCCCCGTCCAGGTATGTGTTATTATAGACCTTTGTTTGTGACAGTCTGCCACAACATTTTAAAGTGTGTGAAGAAACTTTGTGATTCAAGTGTATTGAATATCAGGTGGATGAGCCTAGATTTGTGAATGTCTTAAGATGCCATGTTTACCTGCACTTCAAGAGGTTTAATCGTCACATACAGTACATACACAATACATAAATGATGATAATAGTGAAATGAAGGTGGCCATGCCTGCCTTCGATTGTGCACAAATACAATACAAAAATAGAATAGATTGTGGAAGTTAATAAATGAGACGAGCAGAAGAGTATGGAGTCTGCGCTTTACTTCAAAACAACTTGGTGACTGGCACGGCAGCAATTAAACCTCATAGCAAGGTCTAGGATGCCACAATTCAGTCGGAGCTTCATCAAAGTCAGGAGTAGCTGATCGATTAGAGGCATAATTCAAGCACCACAACACATGAAGTACTAGGGGTCTGTGTAGCAATGTCAAGGTGGTTTGGGCCTTGTTCAGCTCTTCGTTCATCCTCCACACTCGCAGGGAGCATTTGTTTTTTCCGTTTGGTGGGAATGGGATAGCTGATGTGGTCGGGGAAAGCAGTGTTGGCCCAGCTGCTTTGCCATTGGGAAAATGCCACCCACAGACCCGTGAGTTACAGTTTGGGGTGAAGTCATGCCTGCAAAAAGAAAATAAATTGTAAACTGTGATATGAAGAAACAAACAAATAGATTTCTGTCTACTACAAGCTAAACATGTGATTGCTTTAAAATGGAAGGAGATTCAGAGACCTGACTCAGGTCATTGGATCAAAGAGATGTCTAACTTCTAGAAAGCACAATCTCAGGAGGCTCATACAGAACCAAGTGTTTCACTGTAATGTATGCGTACCTTATGTGACAAATAAAACAAAACCTTAATTCATTATATTGTTTAAAATATATAAATCAGTACTACTGAGTAATAATGCTAATCAGATCATATGTATGTACAGAGTTGTAGTATTATTATGTACATTGATGCAGCAGGTATAAAGACACTATGGTAGTCATACTGGCCAGCAGCGTAACTAGTAAGAGTAGGTAAGGGATATGTACAGATATAGATAGCGTAGTATCTACAGATATGTAAAAGGATTATATGCAGTTATATGTACAAACACATGTGGATATATACAGTAGGTTACATTAAGAACGACCATGTTACTATCACAAGATAGCGACTTAACAATAACAACAGGTAATGTTTTGTATTCTGGTCACGAGACTGCGATCAAACTTATTGTATCAACTTCAGGCTTCAGCCACCTTCTCTTCTCTTTGTCGTCGGGAGGAAAGCCGTAATAAGATACCGTTTTGTTGACATCGTTGAACGTTTATTGCAACACGGAACACAGAACTAACTGACTACCGCGGCGTGACAACCAGGAAACACAGCAGCCTAGCGTCAACACAGCGGCCTTTGCCGCGGGGCGTGGCCGCGCCTGGTCACGTGGCCGTCGCGGCTAATCAGGCCTACCCCGGAAGTAGGAACGGTTGCGGAACAGTAACAGGCCGTCTGCCTGATCCGCTTGCCTTCCAGAGCAGATGTTCTTGAACCTCTCTCGCCACGATGCTGCCTTATAATTATGGATATAAACAGATTGTGCACATGGTTCAACCTGCCACGGGTGATGAATGGGATGCCCAGACCTGCCGTATTAGCTGGCTCAGCCACGACAGAGAGTGCGACCCCCCCCCCACTCACACATACACACAAACACACACACACACACACACACACACACACACACACACACACACACACACACACACACACACACACACACACACACACACACACACACACACACACACACACACACACACACACACACACACACACACACACACACACACACACACACACACACCCTCTGTCCCACACCCTTCTACCTCCTACCAGGTCAGTGAAGGTGGAGTTGATGAGAGGGTCTGTCGCAACAGCCTGGGTGTCCATCTGTCCACTCCCTCTGACTTCTTTCCACGTCACGGGCCACACAGCTGCTGAGGTGTCCAGACAGACGCTCGGTCTAGACCTCCCACTCACAATACACCTCCATTGTAGGGCGTGTCGGGTCTACAGCAAGCTGGAATTTTAGCTACCGTTTGACCCAGTGGGTATACACTACAGTACTGTGAAATCTGAGCGTCAGTGATGAACCGGAGCCGCCAACGCTTACGCATTGGGCAAATGACACCCTATTACAAGGTTAGCCTTCATTCAATCAAGAGCAGACTGCATTGGATAACGAACAGGTTTTTTCAGCGAATGTCCTGGTTACAACAAGGACTGAGCTTGCTAAGCAGTTTCGTGTTTCTAGGTGGAATATTTAGCCTGCTATATTGAAACAGGGGAAATGGCTGTAGTCATGTTTCTTTACTTCAATTACAAAAAAATTATAAAAATGTATGTCTTCGGCGTGTGGTGGCGAGCCCGAAAGGGCCCTGAAAGAATTTGCAGCGCATGCGGCAAACTAATTCCATCAAATCTCACTTCAAGGTTTTCTGAAAACTTGGCAGGCCTAAAGGAACGGTTGTTCTGCTATAGGTATTTTTGTTTTGTTTTTCAGTTCCATCTTTATCAGTGTGGGTAAGTAATGCGTTATAGTTCTCACGTTAACTCACTGTTCCAATTCCTGTAATCTACAGTTTACTGATGTAATAAACAGGTTGTTACTTGCATTATGTAGCATACTGTGTACATGATCAATCCCCCTCATTTTGTTATTGATATGACTCCTTATAAGCCTTTTGGAAAATCCCCCTAGCTAACCCCTTGCTCAATTGCACACAAGAGAGGATAAGATGCAGCATAATTACCCCATGTATTGTGATGGATTCAAATATATATTGCAATGATTCACTCTTTATTGGCATAGCCTAATAAATAAATCCCCCTAGCTTACCGTTTCCCATCCCATAATGGCGACGTTTAACTGCGTGCGTGCCGAGAGAGTAGATGCGTTATTACCTCTTTTGTGGCATAATTAGTCCACCGAAAGATTCCCTTCGTTTACCGCTTGTTTCCATCCCCTCCTGCTTGTGCTGACGTTTAAAGCTCTGGCTGAGAGAGGAGAGAGGAGGAGAAACACTGAAAGGACACAGTTGAAAGACAAGTGTCCCCTCTCTTCCCCAAGGCACATGCAAAACCTGGCACGACAAACCTCTGCCTACGGGCTCTTTGAGTGAGATACTATACAGTATGTATATCTATTAGAACTCTTTGATGAGAATGCATCACAGAGGTTAACGTAAAAGTAATGTAACGTTAGTTAATAGTGTACAGAAATATAAGGTCACTGGGTTTCTCTGACATTCAAACAAGCTAATGAACGATTCCTATGAATTGGTGAGAGCTCAACAAATGATAAGCCCCTAATCTTCACAGATTTTCAACCTTAATCATGTGGTTCTGTTGTGAGGAGGACACGTGATAATTGGACGTGTACAGTAACTCACCAACGTGTTCTGTGTCTCGAGAGCTAAGCCACACCCGAAGTCACAGAGAGCAGACCTCTAGCGAACAGCAGACACTATTTCCTCCACCATTTCCTTATGTTCCCCAACTACAGTTGAAACAAATAATGTACAAAGTACTTTCCCCAGGGAGCAATATGTAAAGTAATTAGTTACTTTTAAGATAAGTAGAACATGTAATGTGTAATGCATGACATTTCTTTTTCCCAAACCCTAGTCGTTGCCCTTTGGACCTCTAAACCGTGAAGCAAGATCAAGTGTGCCGTGGAATTTTGAGACCACCAATACATTTTTTATGAGCCCTCATAAAATATAATTGATAAATTACTTACATTTCACAGCAGCATAAATATTTGTGTCAGCAGTCACGTATTTCTGCATTTTTGTGTCCCGTTTGATTTTGCCAACAGACGGCGATGGTAAGTTGAAGAGGCTCTTGAAAACGAAGCAGCGCTTTCATGTTTAAATGAAGCCTTGTGTAGCTATGTGGGCCATCAGTGAACCAAACATCTGTTTTTTTTACCTAACAAATGAGAGAAGTGGGGATAGGATAATGTTTGTGCGAACCACAAACATTATATCACCTTTACCTCAGTGCTGTTCGGATTAAGAGGATTTCTGACTGAAAACAGGACGCTAATTATGTGAAAACGGATGCGAGGAAATGCACAAACACAGCATGAGGGGGGGGGGGCATAGGTGATCTCATTAACGGCAGCAGAACTCGAGAAATACTAGGAATATCT
>NC_140169.1:118477316-118501688 GCF_963971535.1 Notolepis coatsorum | reverse complement strand
CCTTCGCCGACATCCCCCATCCCACCTTGCCACACTGAGTACACAGCCTATCCCAGGTACATAACTAATGGTAACTGCCGTGGGCAGCATCAAATCCCAAAGCATGAATATATTGTCTCAAAATTGCAGGTGTGCGTGTGCTCCAATACAGATGCAGCATGTAAATACTAAGATTCATGGCTCGCCTCTGGGCTTAGACGGTGAGTTTTCTTGTGACTCTGCCATGAACACCCTGCACCCCATGCAGCGCCGGCTGCACGTCTCCATACTGCTGAGTATTTCTGGGTTCTATATTTCCTCATGTGAAGCATTGGGAGCCATGGGAATGATGTAAACCCGAATCTAGGTAGACTCACATCAGAGGGGGCTGACATTTGTGAGTTAGGTGTGTGTGTGTGTGGTGTGTGTGTGTGTGTGTGTGTGTGTGTGTGTGTGTGTGTGTGTGCGTGTGTGTGTGTGTGTGTGTGTGTGTGTGTGTGTGTGTGTGTGTGTGTTGCGTGCGTGCGTGCTGTGTGTGTGTGTGTGTGTGTGTGTGTGTGTGTGTGTGTGTGTGTGTGTGTGTGTGTGTGTGTGTGTGCGTGCGTGCGTGCGTGCGTGCGTGCGTGCGTGTGTGTGTGGTGTGTGTGTGTGTGTGCGCGTGTGTGGTGTGTGTGTGTTGTGTGTTATCCATCATGGCGCTATGTACGGTGTGGGAGGGGGGGGGGGGGAGTCTCATCAGAAAACATAAATATAGTACTAATACACCACAGGAAAAAAGATACATAATAAATGTTATTTTATAGACATATATATGAATGCTTGTATAAGTAATATATTTATGTTTCCGTACTGGCAAAAGTCCAAAACGAACAACGCCACCGGGAGTCAAACCAACAATGCTTGTGGTCGTGGGTTTATGGTTAAGATATAAAGTTATGGTTAAAGTCACCAACGCAAGAGACACCGGGTTCGACTCCGGCTGTCGGCGTTGCCTCCGGCTTGGGCCAGTCGTCATACTAACTCAATTTGCAGAGTTAGCGGGTGGACATCGATGGGTGGTAATCTGGACGTTGTGGACAGCGACTCCTACAGGTCGGTTGGGGAGACAGGAAATGGCGGGGGTAGTGTGAGCCTCCCACACGTTACACCTCGCCAATGAGAGTCCGCGCTCGCAGGTGAAAAGATGTGACAGGCTGCCTCCTCGTGTATCGGAGGGGACACGTGATGCAAGGCTTCTATCCTCCCTACAACCGGCCAGTGGGGGCATATGCGAGCAACGTTCAAGACAGGGGAGGGGAGAATTGGCACAGCGGGTAATTGGGATGGGAGAAAAATTTAAAAATAGGGGTGTTGAAGTTAGAGGTTCTATGTAGGATTGTTAGTAACTGTCAAACTGCATATATAACTGTTTCCACTAGAGGGCGCTCTAGGCGGAGCCACTCAAGATATCACCAGGTGGCGAGTATAAATAGAGATGTCTCCTCCCCCTCCACCTCTTTCTCCACCAGCCTCTCAGTGAGAGGAGAACTCATGTGCTGCTGCTCATACCATGTGAATGAAAAACCACACCGCTTAAAGGCTAAAGATAGAAACCATGCCTCTTGACCACATTATTGTCGCCCTATAGCCGGATGCTGTCAACAGGTTATGGGCCCAGATCAAGCTGGGGCGAAATAATAAGGGTAGCAAGCTTAGCTAAAGTATAGGCTACGTTAGCACCGGGAGCACCGCGTGGCTAGACGCTAGGCCAACAAGAGCTAAAGCTACGCCTACCATCAACCAAGAGGATGGCGACCAAGGGAAGGAGCAAATGGCCCTCATTCAATGGAAAAGCAGAGGACTACGAGCACTGGGAAGAGCGCATGTTATGCTGCATGCACGGTGCGGGACTGAAGGCGACGATCTTGACAGCCCCCACGGGAGACCTGACGGCGGAAGAGCAAGCCCTGGACGACCAGCGTAACGCAGACGCGTACTGTGAGTTAGCGCCACTGCTCGACGACACCAGCTTGGGGCTGATATTCCGCGACACTAAAGACAAAGGCAGAGAAAGCCTGGAGGTGTTGAGAGAGCATTACATCTGGCGAGGAAGACCCCGAGTCGTGGCCCTCTACATAACACTGACGGGACTGAGGAAGGGGCACACCGAGACGGTGACCGAATACGTCATCAGAGCTGAGCAGTCCATGACGGCATTGAAGAGTGCAGGAGAAGCACCAAGCGATGGGCTAATGATGGCGATGGTGATGAGGGGACTACCGGAGCTGTACAAACCGTTCACACTCCTGGTAACACACGGTTCAGCGGACATGACGCTGGGACAGTTCAAGGCCAAGTTAAGAAACTTTGAGGCCTCAGAAGATACCCACCCAGCCGCCGCGGAGGCGGAGAGAGGGTGCTATATTCAGATGTTTCAGTACAGTGGATGGTACAGTATATACAGTAAAGTACAGTATATATAGTACTGTAAGAAAAAGAAGCAACCCAATAACAATTTGTTGTTGTATTTCTCTAGAATGACTAGAAGACCTTCTGGGGGTGGACGCCAACGCCTGTTCACACAACAGCCGGAACTTGCCGTTGTGGACCTATAGTGAGAGCAGACAATGCAATCCGTCTCCACCAGCTACAGAAACAAATACTTGCAGATAGGCAAGTCTTCAACAACATCAACCATGTAAGCATCACCACCATCAGACGCATCTTGGTAAAGCACAACATCACCATGAAGCAACTCTACAGGGTCCCATTTGAGAGGAACAGTGTCAGGGTCAAAGGACTTCCACGTGAATATGTACGGGTAAGTGTTACAGTCCTTTACATTTACATTACAGTATTGGTGAAATCCAGTAACAGCTGAATATTAAAGCATTACATCACGCACAGGAGTGGGTTGTAAGAATTAGACCCCCCTAGGCATGGTCTAATTCTCACAACCCACGACTGTGCGTGATGTAATGCTTTAATATTCAGTAAGTGTAAGTAAGGGATAATGTAAGTAAGGGATAATGTATAGCTACAAGGTCATTGTCGCAAAATAATTGACCGACACAGAGTTTAAAATACCGAGGCGCAGCGCCGAGGTGTTTTAA
This sequence comes from Notolepis coatsorum, assembly GCF_963971535.1. Taxonomy (NCBI): domain Eukaryota; kingdom Metazoa; phylum Chordata; class Actinopteri; order Aulopiformes; family Paralepididae; genus Notolepis; species Notolepis coatsorum. The sequence goes on along the minus strand of NC_140169.1, from coordinate 118,498,617 downwards.
ACGTCAGTGAAGGTCAATTATTTTGCGACAATGATCGAGTATAGCTATACATTATCCCGCTTATTACATGGCTAACTTACTAACAATATACCTAATTCATTTTACATCGACAAGACGAGATCAAATGCAGACGCAGTTCTGTTCTGGCTCCGCTGTCATTGTCACACACACACTCCGCTGTCAGTGCAGCCAGCAGGTGTGTCTGATTGGCTGCACTGATGCAGTGTGTCAGTGGCCTTGATTGCGAACAGCTGCGCACAGCATTTCGGCGAATGTGAAAATGCCATGTAATAATGGCTTTTATACAACTGGCGCATTCATACAACCTTATTGCTATACAATAAACACACATTAATTGAAGATTTATTGGAAAAAACCATCCGCAGAAAAAGTAGTTTCCAAAAAAAAAGAAAGAGAAGTTGCCTCCATGTGGAAGCAACTCGGAAGTGCATCCAACTGTTCTCAGTAAGACATCCAACAAACTAAGACATCCAACTGTCTCTCAACTAAGACATCCAACAAACTAAGACATCCAACTGTCTTTCAACTAGACATCCAACAAACTAAGACATCCAACTGTCTCTCAACTAAGACATCCAACAAACTAAGACATCCAACTGTCTTTCAACTAGACATCCGACAAACTAACACATCCAACTTTTCTTTAGTTTTGAACCTACTGTCTATAGAACTTCATTCTTAGATGCTTCTATAGAAAGTAGGTAAAACAAATTTAAAAAAGTTTTACTTTGCCCTATATAGGGGAGGAAAAAAAAGTTTTCTTTGCCCTATATATGGGGGGGGGGGGTTCTTTGCCATAAAAGAGTTTTTTTTTTAAACCCACTTTCTATAGAAGCAGCTGGGAGGTGCGCTGTTTTAAGTGAGCGTGGGTTATTGAATTGATTGATTGATTGATTGATTGCTAATTTTATTACTGTCCGCCTTGTTTCCAACTGGTTAAGTTTAGGCACTCTTTCGAAGTCGCTCTCTTTCGAAGTTGGTTAAGGTTAGAGTTTGGAATCAGGGCTGGTGGTCTATCGCCCTGCTCTAAAGACAAACTCTAACCGTAACCAACTTCGAAAGAGAGCGACTTCGAAAGAGTGCCTAAACTTAACCAGTTGGAAACAAGGCAGACAGTAATAAAATTAGCGATTGATTGATTGATTGCTAATTGTATTACTGTCCGCCTTGTTTCCAACTGGTTAAGTTTAGGCACTCTTTCGAAGTCGCTCTCTTTCGAAGTTGGTTAAGGTTAGAGTTTGGAATCAGGGCTGGTGGTCTATCGCCCTGCTCTAAAGACAAACTCTAACCGTAACCAACTTCGAAAGAGAGCGACTTCGAAAGAGTGCCTAAACTTAACCAGTTGGAAACAAGGCAGACAGTAATAAAATTAGCGATTGATTGATTGATTGCAATTTCTTTTACTGTGCGCCTTGTTTCCAACTGGTTAAGTTTAGGCACTCTTTCGAAGTCGCTCTCTTTCGAAGTTGGTTAAGGTTAGAGTTTAGAATCATGGCTGGTGGTCTATCGCCCTGCTCTAGAGACAAACTCTAACCTTAACCAACTTCGAAAGAGAGCGACTTCAAAAGAGTGCCTAAACTTAACCACTTGGAAACAAGGCGGACAGTAATAAAATAAGCGATTGATTGATTGATTGCTAATTTTATTACTGTCCGCCTTGTTTCCAACTGGTTAAGTTTAGGCACTCTTTCGAAGTCGCTCTCTTTCGAAGTTGGTTAAGGTTAGAGTTTAGAATCAGGGCTGGTGGTCTATCGCCCTGCTCTAAAGACAAACTCTAACCTTAACCAACTTCGAAAGAGGGCGACTTCGAAAGAGTGACTAAACTTAACCAGTTGGAAACAAGGCGGACATTAATACAATTTGCAATTAATCAATCAATCAATCAATTCGCGAAATTTTTATTTTGTTCCACAATGACTCATGACCCATCAATTACATCATCCAACATTGTTTAAGCAACTAACACATTCGCCGTGACAGAATCATTTTTCATTTAGTCTTTATGACCCTATTGATCCATATCCTTTCGTAATGTTTACTGTCCGGCTTGTCCGCCATCTTGCTTTCACTTTAAAAACTCGCATGGCGGAGTGATAGTAATGCGGTTGTGGGCGGGTCCTGGAAACAAGAGCGTGGGGTTGTTACAAATACCCACGTGTAAGTTGACTGTTTCAGCCAATCAGAATCGAGAAATGTGCATGCCGTTGTATAAGTACCATTGTATTAGTACCAGATGGATCGATTCAGAGAGCTACACAGGTACCTGTGTGATGAGGTGGGGGTTCTGTATGTGTAGCACTGTAGTAGTCGTGTGTTTTGAGTACTGTAAGGCCATCCACAATATGTATTTTTTGTTACAGAGAATCATGGCCATGGATGGAGCTGCACAGCTGCATGAATTTATTTTCATTGATGAGGCTGGATTCAACCTAAGCAAAACAAGACGATGGGTCGTAATATAATTGGCCAAAGGGCAAATGTGCACGTCCCGGGGCAGCGCGGGGGAAATATCACATTGTGTGCCGCCATAAGCCTTCGAGGGCTTCTGAATCATCATGCAAAACTAGGTCCATACAATACCCAACATATAATCACATTTCTAGATGCTCTCCATAATATAGTTGTACAGAACAGACCAGATCAGCCCAGGTTTGTTGTTGTCTGGGATAATGTCAGTTTCCATCGGGCTTCTCTGGTCCGGACCTGGTTCACCAACCACAATCAATTTTGAAGTGATATACTTGTCCCCTTACTCACCATTTTTAAACCCTATTGTTACGACCCTGGCTCAAAGGCCCGCAACCTATACACCAACACCAAAACCCTGTGCTCAAACTCAAAAAGCTACTCTATCAAGGAATTACTGGTGTAAACTAAAGTATAAGGATAGAATACCGTGATAGCTATCTGTTAACCCACACTCCTCTAACCACAGACAGTGCATGTGTGTTACCAGGGCTGGTTTTAAAGCTGCCAGCAGGTAACCAATCAGCACCAATTAGCTAATTGGCAGCCCTCACCTGCATGCCCCGTGACACAGGAGTGATCAGGCCTGCATGCACAGTGACACAGGAGTGATCAGGCTCCTGGTACATAACACTATAGTATAGAGGAATTTTTTTCGGCTTGGAGATGGCGTGTATATGACCGCCAACCACATGCCTGCATGCCTCTTCTGCAGGCAATGGAACAGGCCTGCGGCGACATTGAGGTGAGGTCAATCCATGGATGGTTTCGGCATGCAAGGGGATATTTTCCCCGGTGCCTAGCGGGAGAAGACATTGCTTGGTCCTGTCGCCAGACCCCAAGAGACGGCGGGATCCATGAGCCCACCTATGCACAATTGCCATGATTTTCTGTGTTTACAGTATAGTGTATTTTATTTATTATTTATTTTATAAAAAAAATTTTTTTATCTGAACACAGTACTGGAATGTACGATATTGAGTAGGCCTATTTGCTTTCTTGGTTGTTGTGAAAACCTGCCTAATAAAAACAGTGAAAATCAAAGACTGCAGTGTTTTATATAAAGTAGACTAGTGTGTTGCTGCTGATCTGAAAGTTGCAAGTGTGTACCATTTTGTCTTCAGAGTTACATTTTGACAAATGATTGTTAAGTTTTGATAGCAGAGTTTAGGTTTTGATAGTAGCGTTTCAATTTGACATAGATGTGAAGGGTATATTTCCCAGTGGTGTGTCTTGTTTGCTTGTGTGTAATGTTTTGACACAATGAGCGAAGTTTTGCAAAACGTGTTCAAGCAACGAGCAAAATCTATATAGTGGGCTGTGTCAGTGTGACTTTCACATGGCAATGTGGAGTGTTTATTTTGTATTTATTTTATCAATACAACACATTGCTATTGCAGAATGGCCATTAGCAAAAAATAATATTGAATAACACATCGAGAAACACTCAGCAAAAAGAAGAAAATCAGCAGACGAAAGGAGATGACAGAAGAATCACCTTATTGAATGTGCCAGGCGTTATACTACTTAATAATACTATGGCTTACATCCATATAGACCTCTAGCTTTAGAAATCACCATGGCCTAAATCTGGTTGCTGTTACCCTACGTGAATGTTTAGAAAATTATGTTGCATGCCCCCAAAGCACAATTTATAAATGTTCTTTCTTTGAATGTGACCGGTTACTCATATGCATAATCCTATCACTGTCACCCCCAGCCAGTAGCCTGCTTCTAAATACTAGTCTAATCATAATAATACCCTACTAATTCTAAACAACTAGGCTATTACTGATATATAGGCCTGACCAAGCCCGGATCTACCATTATGGACAACCTGGGCACCTGTCCAGGGCCCTCAACGCATGATGGCAGTTCTTTTTTTTTTCTTTCATTGGGTTCCACATAAAAATGAGACATGACATGACCAATGAATTAAATGTAATCTGTCTTGTGATTTGTGAGTAAAATGGCAGTACAATAATGAATGATTAAGGTTGAGTTTAATGGCTGTGGTGTGTGAGGCCCTCTGAGCCTCAGTGCCCACGGGCCCCTGGTGGTAGTAAACCAGCCTTGTGCCTGCCTGCATCTAAACACGTGTTAGTCTTCTGACAGCTGATGCGCCTATGTGGCCAGTGGCTCAGACATTCTGATTCACAATTTTCCCTAAGATAAAATACTGAGACAGTTTCAATGCTATACAAGCATAATAGACATAAACGTTCTGATTCAGGCTTGACAGTTTTGGAATTGATAGCGAGTTTCATTCCGTGTGCGGTCGTTCTTAGTCCCTCAACCACTCTCACTCACCTTGCCTATGTAATAGCCAAGTCAATCAAGTGGGGAAACTGTCACGGTTAAATAATATAGGCCTATATATATATATTGGCATATTGGCAATATTGGCATATTGACCAAGATTATTTTAATTTAGTCTTGCATAGCCAGACCTCTCTCCCAGTGGTGTACTTTAGGTTAAAAAAAAAAAAAACATTTTACTCTATATTTAACTGTACCCATCCGTTACTATAGTTACTATGAAGAAACATATTTTGCACAGGAAACATGCTAAAACGTATGAAGATTATGTACTTAAAAAAATCAATGCTGATTTATTTTGCACATTATGTCACACACATCCAAAAACTCTAAACAGTTTTGCAAGCATTAATTTAGTTTGACAGTTATTGAGATTAAATTAGTGTAAATGTGGCCACCAGTGATGTCATCGGGACATTGAATCTGTGTGTTATGCTAATTACAGTACCATGAAATGATGTAGAGGAAAAGGTACTGCTACCTTATCATTTCGCTGTAATTGATACAACACAAGGATGCAATGTCTCCGATGACATCACTGGTGGCCATATTCAAACTCATTAATAACTGTCAAACTATATGAATGTGTGCAAAACCTTTTCCGTTTTTTTGGTGACGTTTTTAGACAGAGGTGTTCATTCTGTGTGTGCTGCAGTCCCTCTAATGTTTTACCACTGAATGTCTCTCACTCATCTCCAGTCCATCCACATTGCTCAAGTTCAAAAAAGAGTTACTGAACTACAATCAAAATTGCAGTAATATATATGTCACCGGTTCTAGTGAACGGATCATTAGATGGATATATTTGCACGACTTAAATAGAGCAGCGAGTGCCACTCTGTGCACCACATGTGTTATGGTATATGAGCCAATCGGAGGCTTGCTAGTGACGGGTTATCCTAGGAGTATCCGTGATAGTGTGTGAGTAAGAGAAACCGAACCCAAGGACATGGGCGGAGTTTATGGGGGTTCAGGGGGTGCATTGCACCCCCTGGTGGCCGGGGGTGAAATTGTCTTTTTATTTTTTTTATCAAGATTATTTTTATTTTAATAAAATTATAATAATTGTGAGAAACAAATCTGAATTCTATTATGTTTTGTTTTACAATACATTCATTTTATAGTAGTAATCATGTCACATTATAAGGCGAACCTTCTGTAGTGTGGCAGTGAAAGGGTTAACGGCAACGCGCGGCCAGCAGCAGCAGCAGCAGCGCGATACAAAGCCACTTATTCTGAGATGATAATTAATGTATCTGGATAACCAATGCACGAATTTTGTCGAGGCAGGTAGCGTTATTTCGGGAAAATTGATATCTATAGCCTGGTATATTTTTCGTCCACGAAAAATGGAGGCTGTAATAATTATTATTGCTCGAGAGTCTCTATGAATAATAATAATTAGAGCCTAAGTCAGTTAAAAATGATCCCCCGTAGTGCTGTGTGTGTGAGTGTGTGTGTGTGCTGCTGTACTACCTAAATAAAATAAAAAATTAGGGGTTAGGTTAGGGCATTGTAAAAACGCTAAAATAATAAAATAAAGGTCAAAAAAAATATAGTTCGCCAAGCAGTCGCACCCCCTGGCGTCAAGTTCAAACTCCGCCTATGCCCAAGGACTAACGTCTAAGCTAACGAGACTAACGTCTAACGTTATCGGGTTATAGTAGTTACTGTGTGCGGTATAGTAGCATGCCGCTAACGGCTCTGTCTGACTTGAGTAGACTACCGGGCGCGAGGCGCTGAAGAGACCGGTGGTGTAGCCAGCCACGTTGCGTTAACAGTATAACCGAATAGCAGGAGGGTGCGCCGAGACCCAAAGCTTAGCTGTGTTTAAGGTAGCCAAAGTATTAGCTCGCGCGACGGAATCAAGCCAGCAACAGCAGCGGTGGACGTTTCCCAGACGGTACAGAGGACGCCTCTTCCCACCAGCAGAGGACGCCATACAGCAAGCTCTGCCCGCTAACCACTGCCTGCTGTTCGCCCAACCTGCTGGCTGTGCTCGCGGATTGCCGACGCCATCTTGTCATCCGGACTAGTGGTGACAAGAGTGGGTCCGCCATCTTGGCTAAGTACTAACAGTACCACGTGTGTATCAACAGCAACGTCCATTGAAGTGAACGCTAATCACCAGTGTCTAAGGCAGGGGGGGCCGGGCCAACTGAAAATATGTTGGGGGGCCGGGCCAAAATTCCAAACTCAATTATGCATAATATACATTTTATTTCTATATAAAAAGCAGTAAAAAAGGCATTGTTTTGACCCCTGGTAAGAGTGTATGTTATTATTTGGCAATTAAAACGTGAGGTTAGCTTTCAAAAATAGAATTTATTCAAATAGAATTTATTTCCAAAATGATAAACAAAATGTGAAACATTAATAACAAAGGGCATTTTGAGTTTCATATACTATTGAAACAAGGATTTTCTTAGCTTTCTAAAGACATCACATCATCTTATAGCAAAAATAAACAAGACATGTCACTGAACTGTGTAAAGAAAAGTGTACCAGTTTTGTAGCCTTTTTTAATGTTTTCAGAACTGTGCAAAAAAAAAGAAAAAAAATATCAAGTGTCCCATTTCACTTGTTATATTTCCACATTTTAGTGTTCTTCAGTTATTATTTTTTTCATTCAGTGTGAGAAATCTAGTCTCTGTTGAGCTTTAACAAGTCCATCAAAGTCAGGTTGCATGTCTGAGGTGGAGATGCGAAGCACAGCTGCCAGATGTTCATCAGTGAGAGAGGATCTGTACCTGGACTTGGTAAACATCATGACTGAGAATGTCTGTTCACATATGTAGGTGGATCCAAAGAGAACCAACATCTTCTGAGCATGTCTCCTAAGCATATATTGTGCGTGTGAACGTTGACATGAAAAGAAAAAAGTAAAAAAAAAAAAAAAAAAAAAAAAATATTATCATGTAATCTTTCGCAGGCCGGTCAGAATCATCCCGCGGGCCGGATACGTACAATGCCCAGGTCTGGTCTAAGGGGTACCCCAAACAATTTAAGCCGGCTTAGGTTAGGTTTTCTTTGATAACGTGGGCCCACATTTATTGGTTATTTTTGTTATTGGTGTATTTGACTGTTTGATTCTGAGACTCCCAATGTGTCTATGTTCTATGCCTGGGTTCCCCCAGTACAAGCGGGGTGGTTTAATGTATTGAGCACTCGGTGCCTATGGTGGGAAGAGCTTCCCCTACATTGATAACAAGAGCACCCGGTGCCATATGAGTAAGCATTAACGTTGTAATGTATAATCTGCCCAGTCTTCACTAAACATAGATTTAATTGGGATCATTGTGTGTGTCTCTTTCTTTGAGTTCCATTTGCTATTTTATTCTCTGGGTAAATATTGTGACGGCATAATTATTTAACCCTTACACCCCATTTACAGAATAGCATTTGAAGGGTCTATACAGGTGGTCAAGGAAGGGTACTGCTTAAAGGGAAGCCCAATAATACTATTGAACTGACAGTCACTGGGTGTGGGAGGGCTGTCAGAGGTACTGAGGGAGTGAGGGTGTGTGGGGAGCTACTGCTGACCGCCTTGGAAGGCGAGGGAGACCAGAGTACCAGTCCCCAGGTTAGTAATTCCTGGGCCCCATCCACTCCAGCTGCAAGCCCTCCAGTACGACGTTCCGGGCCAAAGACGGGGGTACTTATAGGTCCAATACTATAGTATCCTACTACTACCCAGTGTCTGTGTACTGCTACTCCCACAAGCAGGGATAATCCACCCTTCTACACTAGTATAATAATATATTAGTATAATAATAGCAATTTGATCAATACCATAGAATTATCACATTTCAACACCCAGCCCTGTGTCTGTGTGTGCTTTGTGTGTGTGTGTGTGTGCTTTGTGCGTGTGCTTTGTGTGTGTGCTTTGTGTGTGTGTGTGTGTGTCTGTGTGTGTGTGTCTGCTTTGTGTGTGTGTGTGTGTGTGTGTGTGTGTGTGTGTGTGTGTGTGTGTGTGTGTGTGTGTGTGTGTGTGTGTGTGTGTGTGTGTGTGTGTGTGTGTGTGTGTGTGTGTGTGTGTGTGTGTGTGTGCATGAGTGTGTGCAAGCATGCTCACATGTGCACCATAGGTCTGTACTGACTTCAATGGGAGAATGAAGCTTTGGTCAGTGAGAGTTGACCCGTTGCCAGGTCAGGATACAGGATGTGTCCCTGAGGAGAAGGTAAGCTCTCTCTCTCTCTCTCTCTCTCTCTCTCTCTCTCTCTCTCTCTCTCTCTCTCTCTCTCTCTCTCTCTCTCTCTCTCTCTCTCTCTCTCTCTCTCTCTCTCTCTCTCTCTCTCTCTCTCTCTCTCTCTGTCTGATAGCACAAACAGATGGAAGTCCAACATCCTATCATCAACAGGAAACACTACTGGGCTTATTCTCTTGAGGGATATGACATCAAGAGGCACAAGGAAAGTCTCGCTCCATCTCCAACTCTGTCGAGACAGTCCCCGGCCGGTACATCTCTGTGGGGGACACCCCAGGTTGGTTCATCTCAGTGGGGGACACCTCCGGTTGGTTCATCTCTCTGGGGGACACCCCAGGTTGGTTCATCTCTGTGGGGGACACCTCCGGTTGGTACATCACAGGCCAAAGCAATGTCATCGAAGCTGAGCTCATGCTTGTGTGGATTTGTCATTCGGACCTATCCAGCCATGAATCACTCGAATCCAGCAGATATGATCCTGGCTGTATCCATTGCACATGTTCATGAGAAAGTCCAAGTTCAGACTGTACTGTAAGCATAAGCAAGTTTAAGCAAGTGCCTCTAATGTGAGGCCCCACATGCACATGAGTCTTCCAGCGATTGTGAAATTAAACTGAATTTAAATGGAACCGAAATTGAAAGTATATGTATATGAAGGTATATGAAACAAAATTATTAGGTGTGATTATAGATCACAAACTCTGTTGGAAGCCACATATACAATATATCAAAGGTAAATTAGCCAAATCTGTTGGCATTCTGTACAAAACAAGGGAGCTGTTTGCATATATTTTATTTTTCACTTGTTTGAATTTTACCTTTATTTTACCAGGTAGTCACTTGAGATCAAAGATCTCTTTTTCGAGCAAGACCTGGCCAAAATGGCAGCAAAAACAAAAAACAAACATACAAAAATACATAAAAGGCAAAGTGGGGCAAGGGGATACATTTGAGCTGCAGCAAATCAGATTGAATGGGATTGGGGGAGATTGGAGGGTAGGGTAAAAAGGTAGAAAGAGGAGGGAAGGTGAGGCTTTGCAGGAGGTTGCTGGGGAGAGAAGGTCAAGTTAATAAATATAAAATATAACAGCACATTATGCAGTGAAGCATCGACATTCTCCCATCTCATTCTTTAAAATGCCCTTAATTTGAACTTTAAAATCAGATATGGTAGTGAGGGCCTGCAGTTTCAAAGTTTTTTGAAGTCCATTCCAGGCAGAGGGAGCAGAGAACATGAAGGCCCTTTTCCCAAACTCTGTGCGGGTTCTGGGTACTGAGGCATATAAATAGTCCTGGGATCGTAAGCTGTAAAATGGGTTTGATGTGATGGTGAGGTATGAACCGAGGTAAAAAGGGAGCTGACCAATAATTGCTTTATAAATGAAGGTGTACCAATGAAGCAGTCTACGGGCAGTCAAGGACGGCCAGTTAACTTTAGCATACAGAGTGCAATGATGGGTAAGTGATCTATATCCAGAAATAAATCTTAATACACCATGGTAAGCAGTGTCCAACATGTGTAGTGAGGTGGAACAGGCATTCATGTATAAAACATCACCATAATCTAATACTGGTAAAAAAGTGGCAGCAACTAGTTGCTTCTTTGCATTAAAAGAAAAGCACGATTTGTTTCTGAAAAAGAAACCCAACCTCACTTTTAGCCTCTTGACCAGGCTTTCAACGTGTGGTTTAAAAGACAAGCTGTCATCAAGTAAAAAGCCAAGGTATTTAAAAGTCGACACAATCTGAATAGGAATGCCTTGCGATGTGTGTATAGAGGCAAGACAAGGCATTTTTGTTTTGGATTTAGTAAAAATCATCATTTTTGTTTTTTCCGGATTTAAAACAAGCTTTAGTTGTTGAAGTTGGGATTCTATTTCTTTAAACGTATTTTGCAAACTTTCCAGAGCTTTTGTCAACGTATTAGCACAACAGTAAATGACAGTGTCATCAGCATAAAAATGAAAGTTTGCATTTGGAACATTTTTGCCTAGATTATTGATATAGATTGTAAATAACAATGGTCCTAGAACAGAACCTTGTGGCACCCCCTTGTGGACAGATAAAACATCAGAATAAAAACCATCAGCCTGAACACATTGAGTCCTGTCAGCAAGATAATTACAGAACCAGCCAACAGCAGAGTCAGACAGTCCTACATTAATTAGCCTATGCTTCATTATATTATGGTCCACTGTATCAAATGCCTTTGAAAAATCAATAAAAAGGGAAGCACAATGTTGTTTCCTATCTAAAGCCCCAATTATGTCGTTTACTACCTTTGTAGCTGCTGTAACGGTACTGTGACATTTCCTAAAACCAGATTGATCACAAGATAAAATAGCATTGTTATATAAGAACTCCTTCAGCTGATTACTTACCAGAGTTTCCAGTATCTTGGCTAAAGCTGACAAATTAGAAATTGGCCTGTAGTTGTTGGGGTTTGAAGGCTCACCACCTTTTAACAGGGGTAGAACATGAGCCTTTTTCCAAATCTTGGGTATTTCATTACAAGTCAAGGTTAAGTTAAAAATATAAGTTAGAGGTTCTGCAATAAAATCAGCAGAAAGCTTTAAATAATAGGGATCCAGTTTGTCTGGCCCAGCTCGTTTTTTAGGATTCAAATTCTTAAGGGCTTTATGCACTTCACCAATAGAGAAGGGCTGAAAATCAAATGTATTATGTGATGGGGGCTCAGTTTCAAGTGGGACCTGTGTTGTGGTATTGTTTGTTACTTGATCAAAGAGAAACCCAGAAGAGACAAAGTGTTTGTTAAAGCAGTTGAGCATCTCAGTTTTCTCATACACAGTAGATAGACCAGGTACAATACAGGGTGGAAGACCAGCTGTGCTATTTGGGGATAAGGATTTGATTGTCTGCCAAAATTTCTGTGGGTTATTTAGGTTTTCTGTTGTGAGAGTGAGATAAAAACTTGATTTGGCCTTCTTTACTAAGGAAGTACATTTATTTCTTAAACATCTAAAAGTGGTCCATAGAGCTTCAGAGTTTGCCTTCCTTGCCTTGGCCCAGATGAGATTTCTTTCTCGTATGAGGTTGGATAAATCTTTCGAAAACCAGGGGTTATCCCTGCCCCTAACTCTATACTTCCTAAAGGGGGCGTGTCTGTCTACAATTGGCAAAAACATATCCAGGAAGAGATTCCATGCTAATTCAACGTCAGGTATTAAAGAGACCCTGCTCCAATCATTTAGGTACATATCCTGCCAAAATCCCTGTTCAAAAAAGTCATATTGTCATATTGTGTTGAGGTCTGGGGGAATGTTTATAAAACAAATATAGATCCTATTATTAAACTACAGAAAAGAGCTATTAGAATAATAAACAAAGCTAGTTACCTTGAATCGACAAATCCATTATTCATAAAGTCCTGCACATTAAAATTTGTAGATATGGTGTACATAAAAACCTTGGAAATAATTTTTCGTGCTAAGAGTAAAAGCCTACCAGTTTGTATTCAATGTCTCTTTCAACCAAGAGAAGGAAAGTATAATTTAAGAGGGTTATGTATTCTTAAAACATGTAGAAAGGTAAGAAGTAATGTAAAAGCTAGATGTGTTTCAATTATGGAATAGCCTTAGTGACGGGTTGAAGTTGTGTACTTCTCAGGGGAGATTTAAAAAAAGCCTTAAAGGATAAAATAATTCAGGAGTACAGTTTGAGTAAAACATCAAACATTTGTTTTTTTCTTGTTTTTTTTTATCTTGCAGCATATTTAAAGTTTTTCTTTCTTATATTAAAATATATTTTGTTTTTAAGAATTTGTAAAGGATAGGCACAAATAAGCATGTGCTTCAGTCTATTCCTTTTTTTCGGTTGTTGATTTTGGATTTTGTGTGTGAGCTTGCCTTGAATATGTACATTTGTGATTTTTTATTTTTTCTGTAAACAAGACCGAAAAATAAACGTCATTCATTCATTCAAAGATTGTGGCGTGGGGCTTGCCAACAAACAATACAGGCAATATTTCTAAAGCTAATTGAATACCCAAATAAAACGTTCCATTTTGTTTTATGAGGACGCAATATATGCCAAAGGCATCCTTCATTCCGCCCAATTAAATGTGTGGCCTCTGTTGGTGACCGAGGTACACTGTAGGTAGATTGGTAGAATGAAAACCAAGGAGAAACCTGCATATCGAGGCCAGATAATTAGTGCTGATCAAAGAAGCTGTTCACAAGGTTGTGTCCTCACGCTTTTGCTGTTCATATTGTACATTAATGACTTAATTAGTCAGCAGGACTATTGCGAAATGATTAAATTTGCTGACGATGTGGCCCTGATTGGCCTTCTTACTGACAATGAGACCAGTTATAGAGCTGTGATTGACCACTTTGAAAACTCATTGATTATAAATACAAATAAGACCAAATAAATGGTTTTTGATTTTAGACAAAAATCTGTTTCTCAACCCCCGTGACCATGAAATAGTACAGGAGTACAAATACCTGGGCACTATTATCGACAGTAAACTCACATGGAACGCTAACACCAGCGGGCAGCGGTGGCCTAAAGGTTAGAGAAGCGGGTTTGTGACCGGAAGGTCGCCGGTTCGATCGGACCGGCAGGAAAAATCTGGCCTGGGGAAGTGAATTAATAACTCTCTCCCATACCCTTAACACGAACCGCTGAAGTGCCCTTGAGCAAGGCACTTAACCCCCAACTGCTCCAGTGGAGTTGCTCAGTGGCCAACGGTGTCAGACTGTGGTTGTACTGGGCAGCTCCCAGGTGTGAATGGAACTGTGAGAATGTGAAGCAGGGCGTAGCTGAAAAAGAGGATCCGTGCTCAGCTAACCTACCCTGGGTAAATAAAGGTGGGAAAAAAAACACAAATGCCAGATCTGCAAAGGCTCAACAATGTCTGTACTTCTTGAGGAAACTTAGAAGTTTCAAAGTGGACAGAACTCAGATACTGCAGATACTGTTCTATAAGACCTGCATCCAGAATGTGCTGACTTTCTGTATTCACTGCTGGGGGGAGCACTAAGTGTACAGAATAAGAATACATTAGATAGGGTGGTCAAATTAGGAGGTAAGATTTACAGTATTACAAAGATGTCAGACCAGTACACCAGGAAATTGGCAGAAAAGATCACAGCCGATCAACTGCACCCACTATGGTCTGAGTATGCACTCTTACCCTCAGGGCGGAGGTACTGCATTCCTAGGACTAGAACCAAACGATGCATTACATCATTCATTCATTCATTCATTCATTCATTCATTCATTCATTCATTCATTCATTCATTCATTCATTCATTCATTCAAATCTCTTGTCTTGCTACGCTGTTCATCTCCCCCCGGTTCCATCCACCCCCAACACAACTCACTGGCTGTCACGTTGTAATGCCGCACATGCACAGATGTCACACGTCACCGCCCTCTGTATAGAAAACCTTACCGTCGTCTCAAAGGAACAAGGCAGGAATAAGGCAGCCTCGGTGTCGGCCATGACAGCACATTCCCTACAGTGGCTCCCGTTGTCGCTCGTACTTTGGCACGTGAGGAACGAACGCTGGAATCCACTGCTTCAGACGTGACTCGTGCTTGCCTTTCGCAGATGTCGGCGAGGAGGAGGAGGAGGCGGCGAAGCGGTCGGCGTCACCCGCCCGCCGCCACTTAGCGGGACAGGTTTTAATGTGTCCGCCTGTCAGAGAGAGATACGCCATACGCTCGGCAGTCAGTCAGTCAGTCAATCGCCTCTCTCCCTGGCATGCCAGATGGCTCCACCTGGCCCCCGACGGGGGCTGATACTGACCGCACGGCACTCGCCAAAGCTGCCGTGTGGCGGTTTGAGACGGTGTGTTTGAAAGTGGCGGGGGATTGGAGCGGGGAGATGATTCAGAAGGACGTTTCGTCAGTGACATCATCAAGGTAAAACCACTGCCATACCTCCCAACCATGCCCTGAATTAACCTAACGACCACTGTAGGCAAAACAAAACTGCAGCAAAATAATGACTGGGGTTGGAAATTGAGATCACAACGGCCCTACGTCTCTGTTTTCCAGGCGAATTCAGATAGAAACAACAGCTGAGAGAGCTTATGGCGATACAGAACTCAAGCCTGTGTGGTTAAAGTGCTGTGCTCGGTCTAAGCGAGCAGTTAGCTGAACAGATGCCCATTGTCATGCCGAAGGCAATAATAAATTAAAACAGGATGTTCTCTCCTGCAGGTTAATTGTGCTGCCTCGAGTGAACATAGGGAAAGAGAACCTTTTCTTTTTTTGTCCTTTCTCAACAGCGCACCTTATTTATTACGACTGTATTTTCCAGAGCATTAATTCTGTGGATTTTCTTTTTTATACGTACTGTATATAAAGGGGAAGCCAGAGAGGATACAGTATATACAGTACGGCCCTAAGTGAAAGTCGTTCGGTAATGAGTCGTCATAAATAACTTATGTGACAGGAGGACCTAAGCGATTTTGGCTCCAGATGTACATTAGTTGGGGAGTTGGAAATCTTCCACTCACAAATTCATTATGATCAGAGGCCTTTAATCCTGCCAGTGTGTTTATGTTTTTAACTGGAAGTTGAATTGCATCATGTCAACTGTCAAGTACTGTAGTAGTGGCGTGCATACATACTGTATGTATTAAAAGAAAAAACATTCGGCCCCACTGCGCGTGGATCTTGCCAGGCGCGGCGCATTCATTGCATATCCATAAATGTACGATTTATCTTGAATATCCACGAATGCATGATTCTATTTCAGGAGCAAGGGGGACAAAAAAAACTAACATGGTGAAAATGCAGAGACGCGCGTCGGGGAGCGCACACAGAGGAGATGTCTCTGTGTCTGTGTGCTACGTTGTACAAACACATTATTTTCAAGGGACAGGAGACTGACACTCTCCGCTGTGTCTGTCATGTTACAGCGTGTAGGGCTGCTCCGCTATGGAAAGAGGCCGGCGAGGAGAAGAAAAAGAAACAAGTAGCTTACAGGAGTGTCAAATCTGACAATGATCTGCCAGCCCCTGCAGAAGCCTCGAAGAAAAGGAGACCTTTCCCTCCCACTCTCCCGGGAGATAGGAGGAGTAGGAGGAGATATTTTACAAATCAAAACAAAGACACTCTTCCACTGTCGAACGCTACAACGTTTGATTTTTTTATATACAGTATATATATATATATATATATATATATATATGTATGACCGTCTCCGCTGAACTGAGGGCAGAGCGCATATTTGAGATCTCCCAGTGTGCACTTTGTACCATTAAATATTCACGGTTGAGCTGATTTCCCATTGCACCCCCTACTGAAGGCACTTAAACACTTTCGCTTCCCTGGGATGGCTTTTTTCCCAGCGAAAAACTACGGGACCACACCTGCAATGTGGGGGCTGCACATGTTGTCTTTGGCTTCAAGGAGGCTTTGAAAAATGGCAAATCACGGCAAGAAAGCAAGAAAATCCCTCGGGAGGCAATTAAACTCTCCCACACATACAATACTTTTTAGTGGCTCAGTACTGAGAGGTACAGGAAGGACTGGTGGAGTTTATTGTTTTTGACAACAGTCTTACTTTCTCCAAACCACCCCCCCACCCACTCCTGCTCCGTATCTTTGTCTGTGAATTCTTTGCATTCCGTCGTTGTTTATATCACATAAACTCCATAACTCTCCCCACCCACGTATATGTATTTATACTGCTCCGTCTCATAAACCCAGACTATCTCTTCCTAACATATACAATCGACAATCGTCTTGCCCCCGGGGGCCGGAGAGATAGGTGCCGGTTATCCTGTTTGGACGCCACTTAACATTTTTCCCCTCATGTCCATGAGTTCATCTGTATTTTTAGGGGCGTCACCTTTTAAAATAAACTGTGAATCCAACCCTTCGCCTGTGCTTACAGACACACACACACACACAAACGCGGCATTTGTGAACCGAGAGGAGACGAACGTAAATGTTTATTAAAGTAGTGCAGATTGTAACCGCACCCACGCACGGTATCTGGAGGTAGGTGGTGAAACTGTCAAATTGATCTCATTCCAGTTGTCTGAATGACACAGACAAATGAAGGTGGCCACACGCACGCACACACACATGCACATGCACACACGCACACCAGGGGCGGGGCTAGGGGGTGGCTACTTGGGCTCAAGCCCCGAATGTTTTCTGAAAAGCCCAGAATCTATTTAAAAAAACAAAACAATTTTTTTTTTTTTTTTTTTTTTTGACAATTAATCATTGTTACTACATGAAAATATGTTTGCACCAGATTTAGCAGAAGCTAATTTATATCTGTAGTCTATCCAGCTGCTAACTGTATTTGAGTGAGTTAAGTCTTGGTGTTATGGTAGACTCAGACCTAAGCTTTAAATCACAATCAACAAGTTGACAAAAACATAATTCTTCCACCATTTATAAATCAAAAGGACGCTGAAAACCAGATCCATGCCTTTATCTCAAGCCGACTCGACTACTGTAATGCACTCCTTACCGGCCTCCCGAAAAAATACGATGATAACTATTTTATTGCAATGCACTATTGCATTATTTTATTCTATTTTACTAACTATTTTATTGCACTGCACTATTTTACTTTGTATCAGTGATAATCAAACCGTAAACAAAAACGCATATTAACACTTTCAACTGTTACTGTTGAAAGGCCAGCGCCTTTTAACATGGGGATACGTGGCTGTGTTAGCAGGCCTAAAGCTATATTATATATTATATGGATCTAATAATATAGTGGATTGTCATTGAGTTTCTTCCGGTCAAGATGCAAAAAACAGATCATTTTTCCATCCATACATTTCTGTTTTATACCGTCGTGAATATTAGTGTAGTTTCAGGGTGGTCTGGTGTAATTTCCAAAATGACAGACACCAAGCCACATCGTTTCAAATGGAGTGCAATAGCGGCCGCAAGGTGTTAGGCGGCGGTATTGGACTTTTGAGATCTCAGACCCATCCCCAGTGATAACACAGGCTGCCGGCATGTCTTTATGAATGGAAATATCGAATAAAAGAAACAACGATGTAAACCCGACTATACTCTGGTTTTCGGGGGTCCTGGCGCTCAACGTTCGGCGAGTTAACCCTAGATCTTAGATCCTAATATGAAAAACGATGTGATTTAATGTTCTATGTCTTACCTTGACTTTGTCTATTTTACTGCTATCTATTTTATGCTTTATGTCTGCACTTTATGCATTGCTCTTGATCTACCAATGTTGTGCTCATTTTATGCCTGTCTTTTTGTACTGCTGTGAAGCACTTTGAGCTGCAATTCTTGTATGAAAGGTGCTATACAAACACAGTGTATTATTATTATTATTATTATTATTATTATTATTATTATTATTATTATTATTATTATTATTATTATTATTATTATTATTATTATTATTATTATTATTATTATTATTAATTATTATTATTATTATTATTATTATTATTATTATTATTATTATTATTATTATTATTATTATTATTATTATTATTATTATTATTATTATTATTATTATTATTATTATTATTATTATTATTATTATAAATTATTATAGTTTGCTTCATTAATTAAAGGGTCTGAATTTAAGTGTTCTCTAGTGCCTTTTGTCCGCTTTAAGGTGTGGTGGTATAAGTTAAAGGTTGTGGTGTCGAAGTAAAAAAAATCCTATCTGGGCTAAGCCCCGGATCTCCTACAATCCTAAATCCGCCCCTGACGCACAAGCATACAGACTCTAGACAAATGCCCAGATCTACCATGTTTATTCCATCATGTACTGTATCAAGGTTGTGACTTAACAAGAGCAAGGTGAGCAGGACCCTATGGACATATATCACGTCCTCCATACTGATAAGTCTCAGTGGCATATCCTTGGAATGAGGTGTGTGTGTGTGTGTGTGTGTGTGTGATGTGTGTGTGTGTGTGTGTGTGTGTGTGTGTGTGTGTGTGTGTGTGTGTGTGTGTGTGTGTGTGTGTGTGTGTGTGTGTGTGCGTGCGTGCGTGCGTGCGTGCGTGCGTGCGTGCGTGCGTGCGTAGCGTGCGTGCGTGCGTGCGTGCGTGCGTGCGTGCGTGCGTGCGTGCGTGTGTGCGTGCGTGCGTGCGTGCGTGCGTGCGTGCGTGCGTGCGTGTGTGCGTGTGTGTGTGTGTTGGGGGGGGGGTCTTCATATGATTCATACAAGCCAGTGGAACGTCATATGCATGGTCAGGCAGGTTTCCACCGAAATGCATGACTTGCGAGGTATCCTATGAATTTCAAATGCAAGAGCTATTATAATTTGAAAAGTCCTTGGAGGGACAAAAAAAAGTCAAAGTCATAAATTCAGATATTAATAAGGCACACCTGGTTAGGAGTCACATGTGTCAGGTCTGGGGTGAGGGGGGGGGGGGGGTTGTGATTGAGGTCTCTATGGGATCCTCCATTGTAAGGGCAGCAATATCACACCAAGCAGTAGTGTATTATCTAGTCACTGGCAAAGACTATCCCCACTGGTTGCCCCTGACGACCCTGTCTGTCTGTCTGTCTGTATGTCTGTCTGTCTGTCTGTGTCTGTCTGTCTGTCTGTCTGTCTGTCTGTCTGTCTGTCTGTCTGTCTGTCTGTCTGTCTGTCTGTCTGTCTGTCTGTCTGTCTGTCTGTCTGTCTGTCTGTCTGTCTGTCTGTCTGTCTGTCTGTCTGTCTGTCCGTCCGTCGTACCGTCCGTCCGGTCCGTCCGTCCGTCCGTCCGTCCGTCCGTCCGTCTGTCTGTCTGTCTGTCTGTCTGTCTGTCTGTCTGTCTGTCTGTCTGTCTGTCTGTCTGTCTGTCTATCTACTTGCCTGCATGCATATGTCTGTCCTTCTGCTATCTTCTCTGTGCAGCTTCTTCAATGAAACACAATCCTCTCCCTCCGTCTCTCTCTTTTTAACTCTCCCTCTCTCTCTCTCTTTCTATCTGTCTCTCTCTAACTCTCCCTCCCTCTCTCTTATTATCTTTGTCTCTCTTTTGAACTCTCCCTCTCCCAGTGTCTTTCTGTCTGTCTCTCTGTAACTCTCCCTCCCTCTCTCTTATTCTCTTTGTCTCTCTCTAACTCTCCCTCTCGCTGTGTCCTTCTGTCTATCTCTCTTTAACTGCCTCTCTCTCTGTCTTTCTGTCTCTCTTTTTCTCTCTCTCTCTCTCTCTCTTTCGCCCCCCCCTCTCTCTCTCTCTCTCTCTCTCCCTCTCTCTCTCTTCTCTCTCTCTCTCTCTCTCTCTCTCTCTCTTCTCTCTCTCTCTCTCTCTCTCTCTCTCTCTCTCTCTCTCTCTCTCTCTCTCTTCTCTCTTCTCTCTCTCTCTCTCTCTCTCTCTCGGGTGTCTCACGTCCTTGGGGAGAGGAGAGGGCCTTCTGTACCAGAGGGTTTGTATCACACTTTAAGTGGCGTTTTAGCATGATACTCGATCAGCCAAATATCATTATGAGCTTCTCATCTCATCCATAATTCACCTGCGGGGGGGGAGGGGGGGCAGGCTAAGAATAGCTGTCTCCCTATGCTTATAGGCAGGAGTGACAAAAAGAAAGAGAGATGGCTCTAAAGTGGGTACAAGTTGCACAGTGATGCATTTTTTTGAAAATGTTTTATCGTGATGTACGATAGCCTTTGCAAACCCATTATTCTTATTCATTATAGTGAGATAGCCAAGGGGGACGGGGGGGAGGAGGGGGTCATGTTTCCCACTTTAAGGATGAATTTGACTGGCCGATGGCATGTCTTCCTCCCTTCCTTCCTCCATTGTCTCACTGCTTTGGCTTCATGACTCATGAAATAAACAAGAAGACAGATATAAACAGCGTATATTCATTACTTGTCCCTTGACATTGTTCTGTCCTTTCCCCCCACCTCCCATCTCCTTCTGTATCAACCAGATCCTCCATATCTCCCGTGCACACACTTCTCCTGCAGGATGTGGCTGCTATGAACTCTGACACACACTGAAAAAAGATTTTTCTACATCGCACAGTATTGTCTGAGTAATTATGTATGTCAGAGTAAAACATGTTTTAGCAATATGACAGGTTAACCCCCCCTCAGCCACCCCCCCCCCCCCCCCCCCCCCCCCCTCCCTCAAGGCTGTTTTCTCTACTCTACATATCTCACATGAATCTGTTTAGACGAGACACGTCAGTCCCCCAAAGATGACACCTTTCACAAGGTTCAGGAATGTCCGACAAGGGCTTTCAGACGTGCCTGACAAGACATTGACCCCTTACCGTTCTAGCAGAGGAGAAGTGGGGGACCTTCCTCTGAGTGACGCACGCCGTTCCCTACAGATAAGCCGGAAAGGCCGACCTTTT